>NW_026017217.1:0-3651 GCF_020466585.1 Dendroctonus ponderosae
TCCAGTGCAATTTGAATGCAAATTTTTGCATTGTTGGAATCTAATATCTTCTATAAACTGTGCAAGTTTCAAGTTGCTGCCTACATTTAAACAGAAGTTACGATTTTTTAAAGGAGACCGTGCCGTTGAACGAGATCACGCATCTCCAAGCCAGGTTTTTTCAGAGTAAGAAAAAATCAGATTCCGGTACGATTTAATTGTCAATTTAAGTGTTTCCAGAATGAAATGTCCTCTATACAGTGTGCAAGTTTCAAGTTCCTACCTCCTCTGAATTTCCAATTACGAATTTTTAAGGGAGAGCGTGTGGCTGAAAAAGTTCTTCTTTTCCAGGCCAGGTTTTACAGAGTAAAAAAAATTATCGTTCCACTGCGATTTGAATATACATTTTGGGGTTTTCAGAACCAAATATCTTCTATAGAGTGTGCAAGTTTCAAGTTACGACCTCCTCTGAATTTCCAATTACGAATTTTTAAGGGAGAGCGTGTGGTTGAAAAAGTTCTTCTTTTCCAGGCCAGGTTTTACAGAGTAAAAAAAATTATCGTTCCACTGCGATTTGAATATACATTTTGGGGTTTTCAGAACCAAATATCTTCTATAGAGTGTGCAAGTTTCAAGTTACGACCTCCTCTGAATTAGAAGTTATGCATTTTTAAAGATCGTCCGGGTTTTAAAGATTGCGCGTTTGATTTAAGAATGAAAAGTGAGAGAGTTTCAAGTCGCAACCTGCTTTTTTTTGCTTTGCGACATTTTTCATATTGGACCCATTATTCACAAGGCACGATTGGAAAAAAATCAGGACTTTGCGTAATTTGAGTAGAATTTTAACGGTTTCCAATCCGAAACGTCTTTTTACAAAAAAACTGACTTGACAACTGTTATTCTTAACGCATTATATGGCAAAATCCGCTTTTAAATGATAAAATGAGTGAAGAAATGTCTGAGTCAAAACTTGTGCACCAACACAAAAATGTAATTAAACAATCAGAAACACTATAGAATTTGTGCTGCAAAAACCTAAACTTTAACACCCTGGATTTTACAAACATGGCGTTTTACGTTAGATATTTATGCGAGAAAATAAGCTTGAAACACGGTGTTTTATCGAAGGCCACAGTCCTGCTGTTATCAACTGCCTCACCCTGTAGATAGACAGGGTGTTTAGCATAACCGACACATAAGCGCAGAAGAAAACCGACGCAAATGCCACGGAAATCATTCTATCTACATCATTTAACTCGCCTTGTAAAAATTTCTTTCACACACATAATTATCAATCGTCCACCAAACGCTTCAATCTCGCATCAACGCTGGTGAGAAATATCGATATTTGTGCATCGATAGTAGATTTTTCAGAATATGAACCCAAATTTATTGAATGAGGGATTATTTTGGGCGAAAAACGCTCCTCTAGAGCGAGAAATTAAACAAGAAGTTTTAAAAGAGGGGGAGGGTCAAGTAAAAAAAGCCCTGCAGATAAAGCCATTTCAAAGCCCAGAAAAATCTACTTACTTTAGGTAAAAAAATTAATCACATTTCAATGTCTTTCTTGATTGGTACCTTCTCCCGCTTATAATAATCGAATAACAGATTGGACCAGAACAAGTCATAAAACACCATTAACAGGCGAGTTGCTGTTGCCATTTTCAAGTGCAGATTAAACCAGTAATTGCCTAGGAAAATATCGATAAAAACCCAACATCCTTATCAAATCCAAATCAAAGACCGTCAGTTATTTCAAAGAGGCCGCCAACTCTATCTGGGTGTTCCATTAAATAAAGGTATTCGCCCACTACGCGACTCCACTAAGAAAACTCGCACATCGATACTGTGGGCGAGAAAAAGACAAAGCAGACTCAGCGACCAAGGAGTGAGAGAGTGTAATTATATGGGATGCTAACAAGTAGGGGTTTTTACTTTATAATGAACACCAAACGACTTTATTGCCGGATTTGCTTTGTGATATGCCTTTGCGATGTGCCGCAACCGACTCAGATCTGTTTATTTTTAGTTGCACAGCCCCGTACACCCAACATATGGGCATCGAAGATAGTTCAGCATTTTTAATGACCGCTATTGACTAACGCGAAAATATATTACGAAACTTAGTCAACCGTTAGCCGGTTAATCATCGGCAATTATCTCGACTTTAATTTTCATAATTAGCCGCAGTTTAATGGACTTTAATGGTAGGAACTTGCTAAGTGTTTGTTCGAGATCAAGCAAAGTTCTTTCATGGTTTTCCTGTCTAAAATGTTCCGATCTACTGAAATTTGCAAAAACAGCAACAAGATTCATCTACCTTCAAGCACTTTAGGATGGATTCTGGGGTTTAATTAAGTTTAAAAGTAGCAAAAGTTCAAATTTACAGGAAGAAAACACTAATAAAATGGATAATTGAAGTTGTATTCGCAGCGGAATACTCCTATTTTTCGTCACATATCCCTGACCATCTAAATCGTTGAAAAACAGAGCAACGAAAGCCAAAGTTTTGATAACAGGAAAACACCAATAATTCGCAAAAAAATATCTTGCACGATATTAATAGAACGACTTTTATTTTGCATTTGAACTGTAAAATTTCATTTAAAAAACAGTCTGCCATAGAAAACTGCGAGTTAATGCTCTTCAAAATCTGACTTTTAAAAATATATTAAAAAGTGTAAAATACCCCATAGGTATAAGTATAGGTATGCAGCGATGCAATAAAACACTAGTCAGTAATTTGGGACTAAAAGTTCGACACTACATGGGAAACAGGAGCAAAATACTGCCAAACCTGCCGAAAGCTGCATGGTGCCACCCGGAAGGAAAGAAAAAACTGTGTTTAGAACAGCAACAGTATAAAGAATCCATGAAATTTCAGTTGCGATTTACCAGCTTTCTGCAAGCTGGCGCGCTATCCTCCATTAATTCTCAGACAGCTCACACTACATTGATCACACAACGAAAATGAATTTCGACTTAAAAACTTTCCCTAAAGGTCACAATGATTCTGTATTTTGCATCTAAGAACGCGATTCACACAAAGAACTGATTTTGTCCAACAGTTGAATAGACTGAAGATTTAGGCAGCTTTTCCAAAGGTACCGAACTACCGAAGCAACATGATGAATAACCATTAGTTTGATCGCCCTTTGGACGAGTAATTTGCACTTTCAGTGTGCCAATTTATCAATGATTCTTTGCTCGCATCATTGTGATCTACTGGGAAGGAGTTTTGGTAGATTTTCATAAAACTTTCATCAGTCTTTCTAGAATTTTCATGAAATTCTGAGCCTCTAGAGATTGATATTTTATCAAAAGATTGTCATTAGACTCCAACTGAATTTTTCCGCTTAGTCTTTTGCTCGAGGTTCATGAAAATGCCCAAGCAGTAAAAACGCCCTCTAATAATTGCCGATAAAGAGTTGCCGATTTAAAACTCACAGACTTCGGGAGTCCTGATTAAACACAAAGTTGCGAAAAATAGCAGGATTGTGCGAAATCTGCCAAAGTGGGTCTTAACCAGAACCACTTCCGAGTAAAATGTCACGTTTATTGGAATCCCGGTGGCTTGTGTTTATTTTCGCGAGTTTGTCACAGAGACGCCGAAACGACTGTAAAAGGTCCAGCAAATATCAACTTTACTAGACAGCTTTTAGTTAAACAGCC
>NW_026017218.1:0-3649 GCF_020466585.1 Dendroctonus ponderosae
CTCTCAACTCCTTTGCAACTGGAACCACTTTAAAAACAAAAACCCGATTTAAAGACACTTAAATTTGCTGCATTTTGACTTTTTTGACTGCACCAGCCCGGAAACCATCATCAAGTAGGTATCCGGCTGGCCAGCCCCGCCCCCTGACCAACCGCCCTGTCGCGCTTATTTTAAACAGATTTGGTTCGTTACAACTTACAACTTGTCTTTCCGTTAAATCAAACTGAAACTTCGCGAAACTGTCAAGAGCCACCAAAAACGGACACTTTTTCCCCCTGCCCTCTTAACAGTAGTTTCCATAGTTTCCGACAATGACATTGTCGGGGCATTCATTTTACGACATTAATGTCACCGTGTGAACGAGCTTTTAGGGTAATAGCGGCATCTGTAATGCGCTGTTTTAATTCCTCCTTTGTACGTATTTCTCCGGCATAAACCAAATTTGTATCCTGCTCCATACGGGAAAGTCTAACGCAGTTAGATCTGGGCGTCTAGCAGGCCATGCTGTAGGGGTCTCCTCTCCCCCCTCCATCAGACGCCTCTCAGTGGCTGCATTCAGCAAAATCATGTTGGCGGGACAGCAAAACTGTCCAATCTATACTCTGTAGTCTGTGCGACTGAAACTTCTGGAAACTGTCAAGAGCCACCAAAAACGGACATTTTTTCCACCTGCCCTCTTAACAGTAGTTTCCATAGTTTCCGACAATGACATTGTTGCAGGTACATGACGGACGGGATGCTGCTGCGCGAGTGCCTGATGGATCTGGACCTAAAAGGCTACGCCGTGGTGATGCTGGACGAGGCGCACGAGCGCACCATCCATACCGACGTGCTCTTCGGCCTGCTGAAGCAGGCCGTCACCAAGCGGCCCGAGCTCAAGCTGATCGTCACCTCCGCCACGCTGGACGCCGTCAAGTTCTCCCAGTACTTCTTCGAGGCGCCCATCTTCACCATCCCAGGTAGGTCCAGTGGGTAGGTAGTCTGGTCTAGTCTCACCCCCTCTTCCTGCAGGGCGCACCTTCCCGGTGGAGGTCCTCTACACCAAGGAGCCGGAGACGGACTACCTGGACGCCAGCCTGATCACAGTGATGCAGATCCACCTGCGCGAGCCGCCCGGCGACATCCTGCTGTTCCTCACCGGGCAGGAGGAGATCGACACCGCCTGCGAGATCCTCTACGAGCGCATGAAGTCGCTGGGGCCGGAGGTGCCCGAGCTGATCATTCTGCCCGTCTACTCGGCGCTGCCCTCCGAAATGCAGACGCGCATCTTCGACCCGGCGCCGCCCGGCAGCCGCAAAGTGGTGATCGCCACCAATATAGCCGAAACGTCGCTCACGATCGACGGCATCTTCTACGTGGTCGATCCCGGCTTCGTCAAGCAGAAGGTCTACAACTCGAAGACGGGCATGGACTCGCTGGTGGTCACGCCCATCTCGCAGGTGAGTGCCGGCCGCTGGCTTGTCGAGGGGGGCGGGGCTTAATGTTCTGATAGGCGCAGGCCAAACAGAGGGCGGGCCGCGCAGGCCGCACCGGCCCCGGCAAGTGCTACCGCCTCTACACCGAGCGCGCCTACCGCGACGAGATGCTCCCCACTCCGGTGCCCGAGATCCAGCGCACCAATCTGGCAACGACGGTGAGCGCCATCTGTTTGTTAAGCGTCGAACTTGCAAACCATCTGTTTTTACAGTCGGCTATTTTGATTGCCCGCAACTACGCTTGCGCGTTTTTTCAGTTTTCGAGTTTTAGAACGAGTTTTCGAGAACTTTTATTGCACTTGCCGGCTCTATAGTTCCAAACCGAAAATTTCTTGCAGCTGGTCGCAATTTTAGTGACTTTTCTGGTGTTCTTTTCAGGCTGCCAACTGTTCGTTCATAGTAATATAAATCACCAGCATTATGTTAATCACAATAATTTCCTTGGCAATATAATTGTAACCTCAAGCGAAAACAAAACAAACAAACAAACTTTGGATTTTTTTACGTATAGGGAATAGTTGGTACGCTTGATGGATTTGTCTAAATGTGAAGTTTAACACTGCACACTGTAGAGCGGAGTACTAAAAATATAGCTGCAAGAAAATAGCCGCAATAAAATTGCCGACTGTAAAACGCCCTTTACAAACTTCTTTTTGGGCATTTTGCCTCAAAAATTTTCTCAAAGATTACTTTTTGATAAATGATTCGTTCTTATTGCGAAATAGGAGCACTATTTATCAATCTGTAATAAAAGACGTGAGGAAATTCTGTCTTTTTTAAAGTAAAAATTTTTCGAAATACCCAAAAAGATGTTTGTAAAAAAATGAATCCGCCTCAACAATATAGAACTTATCTACATCTGTTTTTAGTTTAACGTTTTACGTTATCCGTTATTCTGAGCATGCGCATTAGTAAATAAATAACCGTTTATGTTATTAGCGGTAACGTTAATCAGCAGAACGCCGATGTTGACATATTTGACTTACTTCTAATATTATTAATTACATTAATTATTAGTTACGGATTTTATGTGAAATTGTTCGGGCAAATTTGAACTTTGGCAACACCACTAACATCGCAAGCACAGCTTCTAGCTTCTCACCCATAACCTAACTGTTTTATTTTGGATTTTCATTTAATGTGTTTTGAATGTATTCCTTCTGAAACCGAAAATTGGTAAAGCGATCTCTGGGCTCAACGTTTTCCAAATTAAAAATAGCTCTTTGGTTAACAATAGGATGATGATAATAATCAATAAAATAATGTTAATCACAATAACTTAAGTAATAAACCAAAGCTGCGACAGCAACAAAATAAACCCTTGTCGAAACACTTTGTCGATATGACCTGCTACGTCACACTTGTGATAGGCAACCGACGATACGGATTCGGCGTTTTTGGCGGTAAATACCTGATTTGAATTCAAATTCGCTTTAAAATTATTATGGAGACTTTTTCTGCAAAAAAAAATTATTACTTTCTATATATCAACACTAAAAAAAAAATGAAAACACCCTATTTGCTGGCCAAAACTGTGAAAATACGCTCAGATTTGGGTCGCGTTGCAAAAACTCCCCGATCCATTTGATCGACAGCGTTGCCACTTACTACTGTTTACCAAATGCGTTAACACGGCCGTCCATCCACAGGTGCTCCAGCTGAAGACAATGGGGATCAACGATCTGCTGCACTTCGACTTTATGGACGCCCCGCCAGTCGAGTCGCTCATCATGGCCCTGGAGCAGCTGCACTCATTGTCCGCCCTGGACGATGAGGGCCTCCTCACCAGGCTGGGCAGACGCGTAAGTTCACTCACACTCACTCAGCAATTTTTCGCATTTTTTACCGAACTTTCATCGGCCTTCTGGAGACCGTACAATCAGTTTACGCCAGTTTGACAACTGAACGTCAGGCTGCGAAATATGGCAACCCTGCAGAAATGTCACTGGGTTTAGACAGATGTGTCAAATTTGACAGTTTATGGTCATTCGCGAGTTCAAAAGCTTTTAAAGAAATGGAAGGCGATCGAAAAGTGTCTAAGTATTGTTTTATGTGATAAATGTCATCAATCAAGTTTTGACTAGTCAAATTTGACACTTGATTAGTTGTCATTGCGACGTATTTTATTTAGTCCTCCTCGGCTTTTGCAAGCCTTTAACGAGAAACATATAGAA
>NW_026017219.1:0-3625 GCF_020466585.1 Dendroctonus ponderosae
GTAAATAAGTACCCGTAGATTAAGTAGCAATAAGAAGGTGTAATCCTTGTTTGAAAATAAATATGTTCAAATACATATTTTATTTATCCATTTTTGCCTCTCGGCTGAGATAGATCAGAACTGTTGAAGAAACATTGCACACGTAACTACAGGTCAACGTGGACAACGCCACGGGTCGCTCCACTAGTATTTAATAATAATATGATTATGATACATTAAAAAAATATGTCTAAATTTTCCTTGCCTATAATGAAGCAAATTTATCAATAATATCATCATAGTTGATCATTTTAGATTTTTCTCTTTCCACACTTAAAAATGCTATGGACCCCAGCAGGCGATCTTCTCCCATCGTTGATCATAGATACCTATGTCAAAATTAATTTTAATTGATCAATTGTCAATTGATACTGAGATAGCCAGGAGTATTTGAAGTGCCACTTTCAGGTTTCGAAAAACATCACATCCATACGAGATTATAAAAGTAAGAAATTCTAATGGATATTAGAATTAGCAGTTTGTCACTTATTTTAATAAAGAAATATATTCCATTGAAATCTGTATTATAAAATTTAAAATAAAAGTCGCTATCGAGATATCAACATTATCCTTGTTTAATCAATTTTCAACGTCTAGTAGAAATCCAAATTTGAAACGAATGTCACTTAATCGTGTAAATAGTGTACATATTTCTTGTTGGGACGATCAAGAACGCTTTTCATAACGCGCAAAATTTCACTTTCTTCGGAAAGATCAACATTACTTGCCAATTCTCCTGGTATTTTGCGGCGTCGTTTTACACTTATGGTTGCATCAATATCCTATTTTTCACAAAGATACTTTTTCTATTGCCTCTTCACAGAGCTTGTCTCGAACTTAGGCTTGTTCAGTCGCTAATGATTCAAGATCATGGAATGCCGCTCTAAAATTCATTCTAGCATCTTCTCTGAGCTGCGCACAATCAATCTTTCTGAAGATTCATACCAGAAATCAACTAGTTATGAAGCCAAAAGTTAGTATATTTTGCAACGGAATGGTAGCTTCACTGCTGGTGTCACTTGTAGTGGTACAGTCCTCTGCGAATTTTTCTAATAGTTCTATTAAATTACCATCGCCGATAACGCTAACCGCTTGGATTCTGGCGCTCCATTGTGTTTCAGATTCACGTTTTGCTAACGTTTTTTTAGGGCATTTTTTTAATAATTTCCTTCATAACGCTAAACGTGACAAAAGAAATATGTGTTTTCAATCATTCCAGAACAATTGTTTAGCTGCAGTAACTTCAACTAAATTTACATTTACAAATAATGCTTATTTTTTTGTCATTATTCTTTGTTGAACGCCAGATGTGTGACCTGCTATCACGGCAGCATTATCGTAGCATTGTGATCTGCAGTTTGTTAGTGAAATTTCATCGGAATTTAATTTCTCTAAAATTGCGTTTCCGATCGAGGCTGCATCTTTACCATGTTTGATTTAGACCATAAGTGTTCTTTCTCTTTTTTTCATTTACGGATTAACATTTATTATATTACACTGGCACTAAATTTAAAATATATTTTGCAGAAACCAATTATAATAAAAATGAAAAATCATTCAGCAATTTTTTGTTTTTCGGACCATTTGGCGCCTCTTTGTGAGTAGCGCCCAAGGCATGAGCTCCCTTGACCCCCCTCGCTATGCCACTGCAGGCAGTAAAAAACCCATGTTTCTAGCAATGCAAACTGATGAATTTGCAATTTACTTAATTGAAGAATTGAGTGTTTCAACAAATACTCAGTTGAGACTCAAACGCTTCGAAACCTTCATTTCCCGCTACAAAAACATTTAATTTTGTTTAAACTTTATCACCTACAAATCGGGGAACCTTTTCACATTTACGTAGAAACGCTTCAACAAAATTAATTGCTTCTCATAAACTTAGATTTTTAATTTCTATGCAAGCTATTACATAAAATAATATCTAATAAAACTATTGTATAACAATCAAAACAATCCTGCCAGGTGTCTTTTTTAACTATATATTATTCTTTTCGAGCTTTGTAATGTTCTGCCTAAAAACCTCAGGCATCAAGTTAGGTTCTCCAGCCTAGTTTTTATACTGTTTCAGTTGACTTTGCATAGATTTTATCTGAGTATCGCCCAGCTTTTCTTCGCGTCATTTTTGTGTTGTGATACATTAGAAAGTGAGTCCAAGAGTAGGAAACAAGCAAAAGATGGATATACATACTCTATACTTGTATATGTTCCGCCCTCTAATTATAAACAATTGTTTGATACTCGGTTTTCAAGTGAACTCCAAGCCATTCTGACGGTGTACGAATATCGAAGCGAAGAAAAGTGATAGCAAAATGAAAAAAGCCGGCTTGTAATGCGATTAATTAGTATGGATGTTTGGCGATACCATCTTAAGGATTACTCAGTGATTTACGACATCCAAATATGGTGCAGTGCACACCGCCTGCTTGGTCATTTAATTACCTTTTACCGAGTGACGTGCGTCCACCGCCAGGCCATTGTTGATTGGGTCTTTCGTGGCCCAATCTTCCGGACTTTCTAGATTTATCGGAGTTGCCGTCGGCGACCGCAGCCTATACAAAGGACAGCCTTTTCCACAGATTATTTGGAAAAGAGAACGGAGACAATTAAAGCGGTGAACGCGGGATTAAATGGCACATACATCATGAGGGATTTTAATCATTCTAAGGACGACGAAAGAAAATACGATCTTTCGTGGGCCCCCGCATGAGGGATTTTTTGTTGATGTGATAGAGAATGGAGAACGACGCTTTTAGGTAATTCCCGACATACATACTTACCTACATTTATATTGCTCACATCTATCAATTAAGCCTCCCAATGGTTGTCGGTCTGAATATATACGAAGATACTCAACGAAGTGAAACTTGATAATATTATTTTATAAAGCTGGTGATTTTTTGCGAAATACTTTTTTGATAATATACCTTAAGGCAATATGAACCTGTGCCCCACTAAAGATTTTGTGCTCCGTAATTGCGGTACAAATTATTGCTTAAAAAAATTTAACAAGGTAGAATCTAAAATGGTTCAAAAACTAAAATTGCAAAAAACATAAGAGACGATTTATAAAATAAAAAAGGTAAATAAATGAATGAACCCCTTCAAATTAATTTCAAATGATAACTTACTTATGACTCTTATAGACTTAATATTTAATTCCATCAAATATTTTGGCATTTATATTGAGCCGTGAAGACTTAACGATATCCATTTCTTGTAATTATTATCAACAATTGAAAGTGAATTATTAGTTACTATAAACACGATTCGATAGTTCAACATATATACAGTGAAAGCTCTGATAAGCGGACAGTCACGGTTCCACAAATAATGTCCGGTTATGGGAGGTGTCCGCATAATAGAGATATGTATTTAATTACAAAGAAATATTTGTTTTCACCTTTTTCATTGTCTATATATATTTTATAACATTTGTCAACATAGAAATATAGAAACTTATTGTGCCGGATTATCAACATATTCTAAAATACTAGTTTGGCGCGTTTTTTGAAATCTTTGTTGAATAATGCAATGCTGAAACTGGGTTTCAAGGTTTTTAAGATCTTGAAACGCAATAAAATCA
>NW_026017220.1:0-3641 GCF_020466585.1 Dendroctonus ponderosae
CATAGTCGAAAATAAACGGAGCATTTCACGCAATTTTCTGGAGCTTTTCAATATACACTATTCTCAATGTTTTTCTTAAGTTTCATTTAAATCGGAGTTTGGGAAACTTTTGGAGGAATTTTCAAATCTGAACCTGCATAGTTAAGATTTTACCTCATTGATTGGCAGTTTTGAAAAATTCGCAGTGGCGAAACTGAACAGAGCAGATTCCGCAACCCTATGCTTATTTTACACGGCACCAGTTTCTATGTTTTCCCAAAGGTTTACTCAAATTGGGGTTTTACCGGAATTTTCAAAACTGAACCTGCAAAGTTAATATCTCACCTCCTTGATGGCTCATTTTCAAAAAATCGCATAGCCGAAAATAAACGGAGCATTTCCCGCAATTTGCTGGATCTTTTCAAAAGACACTATTCTCAAGGTTTTTCTTAAGTTTCATTTAAATCGGAGTTTAGGAAACTTTTGGAGGAATTTTCAAACCTGAACCTGCATAGTTAAAATTTTACTTCATTGATTGGCAGTTTTCAAAAATTCGCACTGTCGAAACTGAACCGAGCAGATGCCGCAAATTTCTGAGTGTTTTACACGGCACCAGTTTCAATGATTCCTCAAAGTTTTACTCAAATTGGGGTTTTACCGAAATTTTCAAAACTGAATCTGCAAAGTTAATATCTCACCTCCTTGATAGCTCGTTTTCAAAAAATCGCATAGCCGAAAATAAACGGAGCATTTCCCGCAATTTGCTGGATCTTTTCAAAAGACACTATTCACAAGGTTTTTCTTAAGTTTCATTTAAATCGGAGTTTGGGAAACTTATGGAGGAATTTTGAAACTTGAACCTACAGTCCTACTTGAAGTCGAGATTTCGCCGCTTAGATGACAATTTCCAAAGATTTTAGATGTCGAACCTAAATGGAGCGGATACCAGAAATGTCTGGACCTTTTAAAAGACACTTCATTTTAACTTTTCCCAAAGTTTTACTAGAATCTGAGTTGAAATGGCGGGTGGAGCAATTTTCAAAATTAACTCGCAAACTTAAACGTGCAATTTATTGTATGTGGGTTTTTAAAAATCCGCCATTTTGAAACTAGAACGACGAGTTTTCAGAAGCAGAGTTTTCTGTTTTCATACATTTTTACTCAAATTGGAGCCCTAATGGGGTCTGGAGCAATTTTCAAAATGGAGTCTTTAAACTTGAAGAAGCAACTTAATGAATGCGGGTTTTGGAAAACACGCCATTTTGAAACTAGGTTGTGCACAGTTCGGAAAGATTTTCCATCCCTTATTAGGAACGTGGGTTTCTGTTTTTTCAAAGCTGCACTCAAATTAAGGCTTTAATGGGCTCTGGAAAAACTTTAAAATTTCAGCTTGCAAACTTGAATTGAAGGCTTTGAAAAATTTGCCCTTTTGAAACTAGACTGAGCACAGTGCGGAAAGTTTTTCGATTCTTCCGTGGAAACTTCATTGTCTGTTTTCGAAAAGTTTCACAACTTGCAGGCGCAAACCGATCTCATTCTGTGCTCTCTTCCACCTTCCGTCTACCAGAACACTCACATCCTCAAACCCTGTGAACTTGAAGTTTCTTTAATTAAAGCTTGTTTTGATGCTTAAGCAAACAACCAAACGGGTTACGGCCCTGAAGCGCCGAATCTATTTACAAACGGCCACTAAACACTTTAGGCCATGCCCATTAAGACCGGTAGATAATTTTGAATAACGATGGCCCCGGATAAAAGAACACAGCGAACAGAATTAATCGGTTGCATTTAGCGAGGGATTTCAATGCTTTGGTTTACTGCAAAATGAGTTTTAACGGAAATTGCTGGGGCTTAAAAACTGTCTGCGAAAAGTTGCTACTTAACTGGTTGCAGTGGCATTTTGTCCAACAATGCACTTTGTCATGAAACTTCCGCGGCTTATCTGCGCGCTCGAATGGTTCCCAGATGGGCTTCGCCCATCAGATTAAAGCCAATTTACCTTGCAAGACCGCATAATTAAGAAGAGGCTCATATCATTGCGTCGGGATCTGGTGACATGATTCCCTTAATTATCCTAATTTATTTGCCAAGATCGCCATCTGAGATAGGCAGGCAGCTTGTTTACCCGTAGACTGAGGAGGAGGCTTTCAGAATGCCATTCTGTTGCAGAGTCGCCCCTGCTCGAAGAAACGGCCATCAGTGCATCGACCCCAAAGCCCACACCAGCCGAACCGGATGAGAATCTGCTCCTCAACACCGATCTGCCCATTTTCCTCGCCGAGCCTCAAAACTCCTTTGTGGTGAAGAATCGCGCCGCCACCCTACACTGTCGTGCCGCTCATTCGCTTCGCCTCTACTTCAAGTGCAATGGAGCTCGCAAAGTCGACACTCAGGACTTTCATTTCGTCGATCCTCAAACGGGCGTGCGGATCATGGAGGCGGAGGCCAATGTCACCAGGGACATGGTGGAGGAGTTCTTCGGCAAGGAGAAGTTCAAGTGCGAGTGTTTCGCCTGGAATGGCAAGGGCAGCATCAAGAGTCAACCGGCCACTGTGGAAGTTGCATGTGAGTTTTTGAACAGCATCTTTTTCTTTGGTACTTCTTTCGGAGGAAGACGTGCTAATCACGAGACCTGAGTTCAGTGACGTCATACGTCAGGGCTGAGCGAGTTTGTGTCAAGCGCTAATTGAAAACTTAACAGGTTTACTGAAACAAAACCTCAGAGCGGTCATGAGATTTTTGCAGCAAAAACGTATTTTAACTATGGCGTTTTAAAAGACAATTCTGTTTATTGATAGGGGATAGTAGGGATGATGTTAGGGGCCATTCATTCTCTTTCCCCACACCAGCGAAATTGGCACAATGGTTTCTAAGTACCTCCTACTTACATTTAACTGGAAATGTACCTTTCTACATCAAGCACTTTGAAAGTGCATCTAGATTAGTAGATAGGGAGGACACTAGGGAACACTCCTCTGCTATTCTTACCCGGCAGCGGAAGCCGTGGGAGAGCACTAACATTTTTTGTTGATGGAGCTTGTTTTGTCCCAGAGTTCTCGAGAGATTTGTTGAGAAACGTTTTTAACGGTTCCTCTTTTGCAGGAAATATTCCTATAGCCAGGAACTTTGAAAGCTTATCTATATTAGGAGGTAGGGGAGTGGCTAGGGAACAATCTTCTTCTAATCCCACCTGGCTGTGAAAGCCGGGGCCGGTAAATGAAAGTGGAAAGACGGTTCCCTAATAGTTCCTGCTTTTGCTTTAGTTGGTCGGACAATTTCTAGTTGAAGATACTAGTTTCGCCTTAAAGTTCTCATGAGAATTTTCAGAAAAAACTGCATTTTAACAAATGCTCTTGAGGATGAAAAATCACTGTTCTTCTATATCCTTGAACTTTGAAAGTGAATCTCGGTAATAGATAGGGAGGACACTAGGGAACACTCCTCTGCTATTCTTACCCGGCAGCGGAAGCCGTGGGAGAGCACTCAAATTTTTAGTTGATGGAGCTTGTTTTGTCCCAGAGTTCTCGAGATATTTGTTGAGGAACCTTTTTAACGGTTGCTCCTTTGCAGGAAATATCCCTAAAGCCAGGAACTTTGAAAGCTTATCTATATTAGGAGGTAGGGGAGTGGCTAGGGAACAATCCTCTTCTATTCCCACCTGG
>NW_026017221.1:0-3635 GCF_020466585.1 Dendroctonus ponderosae
TCTGGACGCAGCATAACGTTTCACAGAAACGAGGGGTTTTCATCTTCAGAGGTGGTTTGCGCGGCGCACATTCACGAATCTTATTTAAACCGTAAAAATTATAATTTGCCATTATAATCCTCCAGAGGTGAGGATTTTTTATTGGCGAACATGTAGGTGCGAAAATTTCCAAAACGTTTCAAATACGCAGGATTTTGGGGCGTTTTATCACCGGGTGTTTTCTAGATACTTTCAGAAATATACGCTTAGATTTGAAAATTTGGCAATAATTGATGTTAGAGAGGCTACAGTTGCGTGTAGGCATTCATGTTTACTGCAACTTTTCCAAAGTTCGCAAAAATTAAATTTTGATGCAATTCAAATGAACTTTAAACATCGTTCAGAGTAAAGTCTGTGTTATAAACAGTGAAAATGCAAAGTCCCTATTTGCTGCCGATTGCAAGTTAGGAATATTTATTGGAGAGCTTGCTGTTCTGCGAAAACGTTAATTTTGAGACCAACCTTTACAAAGCGTGCAAAAATCCGATTCTGATGCGATTTGAATGAAACTTTCATACTGGTTCAACTCAAGTGTCGACTATCGATTGTCGAAAATTCAAGTCGCCACTTGCTGCAGTTTGGAAGTGTGCAATTTTGATTAGAGCGTCTGCAGTTGCGGAAAAACATACATTGTTAAACCAACTGTTCTCAATTTTCAAAAATTAGTGTTTGGTGCGATTTGAAGAATCTTTTGAGGATCTTTAGCACCGGGTGTCTTCTAGTGGCTGCCTGCTCTAGATTCGAAATCGGAAATTTTCGACCGAAAAAACGACAATATTCAAAGAGCTCAAAAAAAACTGCCCATATTCAATCAAAAACCCTGTAGACCTTGCAAATAGTGAGGAGTAGAAAACGAGTAGAACATTGGGCAATATTTAAATTTCCCCTTTTATTTGGGCACGAACGCTCTAAAAGGGATGGCGCTTAATGTTCCAAGACGATTCAGTTTTTGCCCGCAGGAACATTAAAATGTTCGTCCGAGGTAGTTTTATCCGTCTTTTTTGTTTTTTTTTCGCCGGAGAACTACTTAATGTCAGTCTAAATAGGGTCGTTTAGCCGAGAGAAAAATATATCGAGTTACCGGTTCCAGAAGTGCATGAAACTTCTTGCGCCAGCTTATCTAATGTCGGGTGCGTTTCGTGGGCGGCGCTCCTTCCAACTTCAGCGTCGTCGCGACGACCAAAGCGTCCCTTTAAACGGACGCACTGATGCGTGAAACGATAACCGGAAATAATTGCCCGGATTATCGTTTCCACTTCGCACAGATTCGACTGTGCCTTGAAACAAAAGAACGACGATGTGTTGCAGGGAATTTGCCGGTTATCGTAGCGTCGCGACGCCGACGTGAAAAATTTCACTTCGACGCTTCGGCCCAAGCGAATCCAACTTTTCGAGCCACTGATTTCATTCGCTTCTCTTGCCCAAATCAGCTCGGTAATTCCATAGGCAAATGCACGGGAAGCCGAAAAAAAAAGCGACGCACGGAAATGTCGTTTATCATTTGGCGTCTTGAAACTAACCTAAAGTTTCCGAAACCAGAAATGAAACACTAAATTATCATCTTGCCTGCAGGATGCGTGGTTTGGTTCGCAGTGGCCAAACAGTTGCAACTAATCGAAGCGAAGTTTTTGCCCAGCTGGTCCAGATGCTGGATAACTGGGCCGGTAGGGCCCTTGCGATAGGTTTTATTGATTTTCCGCGTGGCCAAAACGTTCGGAATGAACAGCCAAACGTTGATGTATTGGAGCAGGCCGCAAGTTCGTAGCGACAGCATAATAAGTTACCAGCCACCAAAAGCCGCTCAGCTACATCCCGCAGAATTCACTTTTTAGTCGAGAAGAGTGCCCCATTTTTCACCAGTGGGCCTGCATGTAGAGCGCCGCCAATTTATCTTTGCATGGACTATCGGTATATTTTCAACTATTTACTCTTGTGCTACATGGAAAATATCGGCAAATCAGGCCGCGAATGCGAGAAACTGATCGGAAAATGGGAAACGTTGCGTGGTGACACCCCGCAGCCCACCCGATGAGTACCGAAGACGTTTCCAACAAAAATGCGTTGAATTTTATGAGAACAAACAGCCGAGCCCGAGACTCGAGGTGTTTGCCTTTTAAATTAGTTTACCCAGGCTGAACGGGAGGAGCATGAGGTGGCGCACTTTTTGCCGCCCTTAAAAGCAGGTCTCTAATAGATAGGGCGCAAAGACCATGTTATTCTTCCAAAGGTGCAGCATGTGGAACTGCAGCTTCCTGACCAAATGAACATTTATAGAATTCCAGCCAGTACATCCATAGGAAGCCTTGAAGATCTCTTAGAGGATAGATTTAGACCCCATAACTTTAAAGATTCAAGAGCCTCATTGTCCTCCTTATACGAGAACTGCAAACCTTGAGGGAGTTTGAAGAGAAACCAGTCGAGGAACAGAAGCAATGAATAAAGTGACTTTGAGTCAGTTGAGAATCTAGAATCTCTCGAAGAAGAAAAAAATCGCTTTCAGTTTGGATCCTCATATGGAAAAAGCATATTGCATTTTAGTAAGTAAAGAAGAGAATTAGCTTGAGAGCCTCGAAGGAAATTGATCAAAAATCAGCTCATTTATCATGCACACATACGCCTCAAACTCAATAACACGCCTGCATATTCAAGCGCCCCTCTTTCGAAAGATGGTTTTTCACAGCGCCTAAAAACGCTGCAAATTCAATTTGCGAGCAATCGAAGTGGGAAAGCGTACAGCTTTCGAAGCGGTTCTTTAATTTTATTTGAATCCACTCCCAAGTGAATTGTGGAGAGCTGCGCGATTGTAATTGAGAGCCAACTAGCCTTAGTGAGTGGAGAAAAATTATGAACTAAATTCTGGTTTTGCTCATTTTCGGGATTTGCATTTTGAATGCATAGATTGCTATCCGAAACTTTGATATCATCACTCTTTGCACACTAAATTCGCAAAGAAACGTGCCAATACGAAATTTTCGCGATTGCGGCGATTGAACCATCTATATCCGATAGTAAACGGGTCACAATATATGCGCCGAAAGTTTCGATTTGAGGGCGTCATCAAGGATTTTGTAACAATTTCTTCACTTTTTGAGCGATTTCTCCAATTTTTTTCTTTTTCGGTACACCCTTGGGCAAATAAACACTTTTCTTCGAAACTACCAGGGGCAAATACATCTGCCAAACTGAGTTCGAGAGCTGAAAGGTCAAAGTATATACCCTGGAAGTTTCGATCTGAAACTATCATCAGGGACATTTTGGCGAATTTTTCAGTTTCTCTCCTTTTCGCGCAAGTTTTCCCTCCCAGTCCAATATTTGCCACATAAATCATTTAGTCAAAACGACGAAGGCTAGAAACATCTGCTGAACTGTCGTGTATAGCCGAAGGATCATTGCAGATGCCCTCAAAGTTTCGATTTCAAGTCATCGTCAGGAGTTTATCTACGAATTTTTTATTTTTTCTCATTTTTGCGCGGTTTTTTCTTTCAGTGCGCCCTTTGGCCAAATAAACAATTTTCTTCAAAACAAAGGGTTAACACACGCACCAAAATGCATTCGATTGCAAAAAGAATCAAGGTATATGCCTCCGGGGTTTCGAT
>NW_026017222.1:0-3635 GCF_020466585.1 Dendroctonus ponderosae
TCTGGACGCAGCATAACGTTTCACAGAAACGAGGGGTTTTCATCTTCAGAGGTGGTTTGCGCGGCGCACATTCACGAATCTTATTTAAACCGTAAAAATTATAATTTGCCATTATAATCCTCCAGAGGTGAGGATTTTTTATTGGCGAACATGTAGGTGCGAAAATTTCCAAAACGTTTCAAATACGCAGGATTTTGGGGCGTTTTATCACCGGGTGTTTTCTAGATACTTTCAGAAATATACGCTTAGATTTGAAAATTTGGCAATAATTGATGTTAGAGAGGCTACAGTTGCGTGTAGGCATTCATGTTTACTGCAACTTTTCCAAAGTTCGCAAAAATACAATTTTGATGCAATTCAAATGAACTTTAAACATCGTTCAGAGTAAAGTCTCTGTTATAAACAGTGAAAATGCAAAGTCCCTATTTGCTGCCGATTGCAAGTTAGGAATATTTATTGGAGAGCTTGCTGTTCTGCAAAAACGTTCATTTTGAGACCAACCTTTACAAAGCGTGCAAAAATCCGATTCTGATGCGATTTGAATGAAACTTTCATACTGGTTCAACTCAAGTGTCGGCTATCGATTGTCGAAAATTCAAGTCGCCACTTGCTGCAGATTGGAAGTGTGCAATTTTGATTAGAGCGTCTGCAGTTGCGGAAAAACATACATTTTTAAACCAACTGTTCTCAATTTTCAAAAATTAGTGTTTGGTGCGATTTGAAGAATCTTTTGAGGATCTTTAGCACCGGGTGTCTTCTAGTGGCTGCCTGCTCTAGATTCGAAATCGGAAATTTTCGACCGAAAAAACGACAATATTCAAAGAGCTCAAAAAAAACTGCCCATATTCAATCAAAAACCCTGTAGACCTTGCAAATAGTGAGGAGTAGAAAACGAGTAGAACATTGGGCAATATTTAAATTTCCCCTTTTATTTGGGCACGAACGCTCTAAAAGGGATGGCGCTTAATGTTCCAAGACGATTCAGTTTTTGCCCGCAGGAACATTAAAATGTTCGTCCGAGGTAGTTTTATCCGTCTTTTTTGTTTTTTTTTCGCCGGAGAACTACTTAATGTCAGTCTAAATAGGGTCGTTTAGCCGAGAGAAAAATATATCGAGTTACCGGTTCCAGAAGTGCATGAAACTTCTTGCGCCAGCTTATCTAATGTCGGGTGCGTTTCGTGGGCGGCGCTCCTTCCAACTTCAGCGTCGTCGCGACGACCAAAGCGTCCCTTTAAACGGACGCACTGATGCGTGAAACGATAACCGGAAATAATTGCCCGGATTATCGTTTCCACTTCGCACAGATTCGACTGTGCCTTGAAACAAAAGAACGACGATGTGTTGCAGGGAATTTGCCGGTTATCGTAGCGTCGCGACGCCGACGTGAAAAATTTCACTTCGACGCTTCGGCCCAAGCGAATCCAACTTTTCGAGCCACTGATTTCATTCGCTTCTCTTGCCCAAATCAGCTCGGTAATTCCATAGGCAAATGCACGGGAAGCCGAAAAAAAAAGCGACGCACGGAAATGTCGTTTATCATTTGGCGTCTTGAAACTAACCTAAAGTTTCCGAAACCAGAAATGAAACACTAAATTATCATCTTGCCTGCAGGATGCGTGGTTTGGTTCGCAGTGGCCAAACAGTTGCAACTAATCGAAGCGAAGTTTTTGCCCAGCTGGTCCAGATGCTGGATAACTGGGCCGGTAGGGCCCTTGCGATAGGTTTTATTGATTTTCCGCGTGGCCAAAACGTTCGGAATGAACAGCCAAACGTTGATGTATTGGAGCAGGCCGCAAGTTCGTAGCGACAGCATAATAAGTTACCAGCCACCAAAAGCCGCTCAGCTACATCCCGCAGAATTCACTTTTTAGTCGAGAAGAGTGCCCCATTTTTCACCAGTGGGCCTGCATGTAGAGCGCCGCCAATTTATCTTTGCATGGACTATCGGTATATTTTCAACTATTTACTCTTGTGCTACATGGAAAATATCGGCAAATCAGGCCGCGAATGCGAGAAACTGATCGGAAAATGGGAAACGTTGCGTGGTGACACCCCGCAGCCCACCCGATGAGTACCGAAGACGTTTCCAACAAAAATGCGTTGAATTTTATGAGAACAAACAGCCGAGCCCGAGACTCGAGGTGTTTGCCTTTTAAATTAGTTTACCCAGGCTGAACGGGAGGAGCATGAGGTGGCGCACTTTTTGCCGCCCTTAAAAGCAGGTCTCTAATAGATAGGGCGCAAAGACCATGTTATTCTTCCAAAGGTGCAGCATGTGGAACTGCAGCTTCCTGACCAAATGAACATTTATAGAATTCCAGCCAGTACATCCATAGGAAGCCTTGAAGATCTCTTAGAGGATAGATTTAGACCCCATAACTTTAAAGATTCAAGAGCCTCATTGTCCTCCTTATACGAGAACTGCAAACCTTGAGGGAGTTTGAAGAGAAACCAGTCGAGGAACAGAAGCAATGAATAAAGTGACTTTGAGTCAGTTGAGAATCTAGAATCTCTCGAAGAAGAAAAAAATCGCTTTCAGTTTGGATCCTCATATGGAAAAAGCATATTGCATTTTAGTAAGTAAAGAAGAGAATTAGCTTGAGAGCCTCGAAGGAAATTGATCAAAAATCAGCTCATTTATCATGCACACATACGCCTCAAACTCAATAACACGCCTGCATATTCAAGCGCCCCTCTTTCGAAAGATGGTTTTTCACAGCGCCTAAAAACGCTGCAAATTCAATTTGCGAGCAATCGAAGTGGGAAAGCGTACAGCTTTCGAAGCGGTTCTTTAATTTTATTTGAATCCACTCCCAAGTGAATTGTGGAGAGCTGCGCGATTGTAATTGAGAGCCAACTAGCCTTAGTGAGTGGAGAAAAATTATGAACTAAATTCTGGTTTTGCTCATTTTCGGGATTTGCATTTTGAATGCATAGATTGCTATCCGAAACTTTGATATCATCACTCTTTGCACACTAAATTCGCAAAGAAACGTGCCAATACGAAATTTTCGCGATTGCGGCGATTGAACCATCTATATCCGATAGTAAACGGGTCACAATATATGCGCCGAAAGTTTCGATTTGAGGGCGTCATCAAGGATTTTGTAACAATTTCTTCACTTTTTGAGCGATTTCTCCAATTTTTTTCTTTTTCGGTACACCCTTGGGCAAATAAACACTTTTCTTCGAAACTACCAGGGGCAAATACATCTGCCAAACTGAGTTCGAGAGCTGAAAGGTCAAAGTATATACCCTGGAAGTTTCGATCTGAAACTATCATCAGGGACATTTTGGCGAATTTTTCAGTTTCTCTCCTTTTCGCGCAAGTTTTCCCTCCCAGTCCAATATTTGCCACATAAATCATTTAGTCAAAACGACGAAGGCTAGAAACATCTGCTGAACTGTCGTGTATAGCCGAAGGATCATTGCAGATGCCCTCAAAGTTTCGATTTCAAGTCATCGTCAGGAGTTTATCTACGAATTTTTTATTTTTTCTCATTTTTGCGCGGTTTTTTCTTTCAGTGCGCCCTTTGGCCAAATAAACAATTTTCTTCAAAACAAAGGGTTAACACACGCACCAAAATGCATTCGATTGCAAAAAGAATCAAGGTATATGCCTCCGGGGTTTCGAT
>NW_026017223.1:0-3530 GCF_020466585.1 Dendroctonus ponderosae
ATTGGAAAGACATGTTTTTTTGTATCTCTAACTGCTTTTTTTTGCTTCTACAATGAATTTTTAGATACCATGTTTTTAAGCAAAATTTTACTTAAATGGCGATAATCTGCCAACGTCTCAAGTAAGAAAAAAACAATTTACGCTGCATATGCAGCGTTTCAAGCTGCATTCCATGAGTTAATGAAAAATGGGTAGTTCTATTTAACAAAATACACTTTCATCTTGCCTCGCTTTTCTGAGACACTCTATAACATATAAGATATTTTTAAAATGTGCGCACTTTGTGCGTCAACAACTTTTATATGAAACTATTTTTCGAAAGTTCAACACCATTGGAAATAATGGACTCTATCGTACTAAAAAACCACCCTGCATGTGTTAAACCCATATGAAAACTTTATTGTTATTAATGCTGAGAATACAGTTATTCTTCACAAAATGTTCTGGATGGTCCAAAAGCAAAAATTCAGCGAGAAGATATTTGATTTTTTTAAGTTTTCTTCACAAAAGCTTCTTTCACACTAACTGAAGATGCGGACCTCACCTTTGCTCCCACCAAGAGTCGTTTTTAAATCATGGTGCTTAAAATACTTTTATAAAATTAAGCTCGCATTTAAGATGCTCGTTCAAACAAATTTTCTTTAGCACAACATATATTATATTATAATATAACCGTTTGGCTATCGGATCGCTCTTCAAATAGACAAAATAACCTTTATTATTCTCTTTGTGTTCACTGTTAAGCAACAATACATTCAGATTGAATACATATTAATTGCTAAGTTCTGGCGATGAATAGCCACATTGAACATTGAAGCCACTGGTTGAAACATGTCGGCATTCGATTAATGTTTTTATTGCTCAATTTAGTTCCGCACAATGACTTTTGGAAACTATTCAAGAGTGCACCATATGTAGATCAGCGATTCGAATCTCAAATTCGGCAATTTTTTGTCATACAAAACAAACCGGAGACGGTCAAAGGAAAAAACCATTTAATTGTTGTTAAAGCGATTCGCGTCAATTATTCAAACCGTCAGCTATTTTGATTTGACCATGAATTCAGTAAATTGTTTTCCGTTCTTCTTACTAGAGTTGACTGTCCGCATGTACTTAGAATTTTAACAATACATAAACTATCCGACGGTTTTACTGCGTACTGAACTTTTTTATACTACCTGATTCCAATGAACCAATTAGTTTCTTGAAAGAGTGTCTTTAATTTTTGCCAAGCTTCTCAAATATCTGTTGACTATGTTTTCCGAGCTTTGTCTTTAATTATCATCATTAGCAGCTTAGACTAATTTCCTTTCAATATTTTTCTGTACTTCTCACACTTGAATCATTCAGAGATCAATTGTAAGCGATGAAATGTGGTTGTAGTTTCTTGTCACTAAAAATTACTATTTGAAAACCGGTTTTCAAATAGTAATTTTTCCATAAAACCGGTTTTAACCGGTTTCGAATTTCTATAAAAACATTTTTTGCTCGAATATTCTGTAATTCGAACACAATAAATAATGGGTTCGAATAAATGAAAACAACATATTTTCATATTTTTATAATAACTGTATTATTTAAAAAAAAAAACGATGTTATTAGATACAGAGGGATACTTATTAAAAACCATTGTAAAAATAACAGTGTATTATATAATGTAAATTACAATTAAAGCCGAAAGACAAGAGTAAATAAAGTTTATGCATACATACTTATTAAAATCAATTCTAGTTTTAAAGACAATTAAGCGAAGCACCAAGTATTTTCTATTCCGGGCAATTTTAATACAAATTTAAATATTTTATTTACTTTTTTGTTTAATGAAATATGATTTCTGAAAACAGAGGACGATTTGCTATTTATCCGTGTCCTTAGTTTATTCACAAAACTTCCCGAAATAGAAAATACCCTCTCACTTGCAACCGAACTAGGCTTAATCGTTTTTAAAGCCTGATATAATAATACTAAATTTGTTGTCCTTTTATTTGTGGCTTCCAGGGCCAAAAACTCTTGTCTTAGAGTTCGAGTAGAGGAAGTCACTTCTTCCGGTTCCTTTAAATATGTATTTATTAATTGCCATTTCCATAGCATTTTTCAATAAAACATTGTCTGGCTCTTGAATATCGCTTTCATCAAGTTTTTGAATATCACATTCTTCCCCTGTAGAGTAATCTTTATATAATCTTAATAATATTTGTCCGGATAACTTAATAATGTCACTTTTCGTTGCTAATGGAAGGAATTTATTAGAAGATTTCGTTAAAACTGTTTGAGGATTTTGTAAATAAAGGATAAGTGTAACTAATACTGCATCTCTTCATTCTTCAATCCGTGACTTTATAGCGTGTAATAATTTCTGACTAATTTCGGATATCAAATTTTGTACTTCACCCAGCAAAAATTCAAATATACCTTCACTTGTTAATAAATTTGTGCCTTGTCTGCCTAAAGCTTCGGCTGCTAATTTTATCGGACCTAAAACTTTAAGGAGTTTTACACCTCTGTAATATTCTTCTTCATCTTCATTCCACATATGAGAAGCATTAAGGTCATTCAGAGTTAAAACAACACATTCTTATTTTCTGAAAAATGCTATTTTTGACAGCGGATTTTCTAAAATATTTTAAAATTTTCCCTACTTTACAAATAATATTTTTATAATCATCCAATAACTCAGTAACAGCTAGTTTATAATTGTTTATGTCAAGAGAATCTAATTCTTCAAAGTCACTATCAGATTCGTCATTTTCAGAGTCTTCACTTGTAGGATTTAAGTCTGTTTCCAATGGACTTTAATTTTTATTATATAGTATATCAGTAACTGCTAAGTGCATGGCATGTGAATAACACAGTTGATTAATCGCTGGTGATATGTGGCCAATTTTCGTCATAACAGCAGCACCATCATTTGTTGATGCAACTATATCAGTTGATAAATCAAGGTTTAAAGTTTTTTGTTTCTCAGAAACCAGTTCTAACATTGTTTTAGCATCGCAAGTATGTACTTGATATCGGAGCTAGTCCTAAATTAAAATCTTTTTCAAGTTGATGTACGCTAATATTTAAATATCTTCGATTTCCTTTACTAGTCTATTCATCTATAGTTATAGAAAATTTTTGCCCGTTATTCTTCATACAATTTAATTCATTTATAGTTTCATAAAGCTTATAAATAAGATTCACAACTCTAGAATTATTTTGTGGTAAGCAATAATTTCGTTGTTGCAATGACCCTCGTATGAACGAGCTATTTGTTATGCAATTAATAGATGATCCATCCAATGCAGCAAGCTTTTATACAATTTATTCTAAACTAGTCCTTTTCACAAAGTTAAGAATACAGGGTACTTGTTTGTAAACTCGGCCGGGCATCAGATGATTTTTTCTCGGTTATTTTATCGTGCACTGTTTTCAAATGATTATGTAGACTGCTTGTGCTTGATCCTTTGCAAGTAAGCATTCTATTGTAATAAATACAACGGGCTTTTTTTTCTACTTTTTTGAAATAAATCCACGCCTGACATTTAGGA
>NW_026017224.1:0-3632 GCF_020466585.1 Dendroctonus ponderosae
ACTTAACGAATGGTTAGAAAAGTATAAAGACGACACAGACGAAGTACGACACAGACGAAGATGTCCCAATGTTGTCGAAGAACAAGTTAAAACCAAATTGAGTGAGTTCAATTGCTTCGAAAATGTGAGCATCGATAATGGCATTCTTACAAGAGAAATGTTGATCGATGAGCAAATTATAGACTCCCTAACTTCATCTACAGCTTTAAGCGATAATGAGAAAGATGACGATTTAGGTGAAACGTATTCTACTGTAGACACTAATGCTGTTCCAACCATTTCTGAAATGACAAAAAAAGTATCAGAAACTCGAAATTTTCTACAATCACGCCAAGTTCCTAATCATATCTGGGAGTCCTTTTGTGATCTTGAAAACTACATAAATAACATCTATTTTTGCAGCAGAAATGTACAAACAAAACTTACAGACTATGAAGTAGATTTCAAATTGAATTTTGTTCATCTTTTTGTGTTCTTTTTAGTCATACCTACTAACTTCTACCACTCTATATAAAAATAACGAAATAAAATACACCACGTGTTTTTGCATTATCATTCGCTTATAGCGAACTCCGGATATAACGAACCAGTCTTAGTTCATTTTTCAAGTTCGTTATATCCGGACTCAACTGTAATTTGTGCTTAAGGCGTCGAACCTACAGTAATTTCAGGGACATCCTGTATATAACTTTTATGAAGGAACATTTAAATTTAATCAGCAAAATCACTGAATGAATGCTTTTCTGGACATAACGGTTAAAAACGTAATCAACTTTGCTTTGCTTTCGTAACAATTTTTGTAAAAAAAAATTTTTAATCTTAAGTTTCGCCCAAGAACAGTTCGAGACACTTGAATATAAATTATCATGTTTAGACTGAAAATGTTCGGTGGATCGCGATTGGATTGACGGTGCCATTTCCAGTACCTACACCCCCTTAAAAGCATCCCTAAGAAATCGACGGGTCGCGTTTTAAAAGTTGCCAAATTATTCATGATTTCCCTTCAAAAACTAAATTTCCCACTGAACACTCTAAAAGCCTGCTTTAATGTCATCGAAGCGGTTATTTTCCTTTGCGATTTGTTTCTCCTTCGACGGTTTTGTGCGCTAGTGGCGTTCAAACTGTTCAAAGACTTTAGAGCTTTTTGCAGTTGTGATCGAGAGTGAAATGGGCGCGTGACTAACCAAACAGTAACCGATCCACATTAGTCTTAATTCAATCGGCCATAAAATACATGTGCGAGCGCATTTGAATAACAAAAGCCGCCTTTATTGGCAATTGGCCTCAAGCATTGAAGATCCGCAGGAACACGCCACGATCAGAAACACTGACAAAGAGCTTCAATTATTCCCGGCAACGCCAGACTCTTTTATAAGCTTTATTACTGACCATTATGCACCTACATATGGTATTTTTCATGATATTCGTGTGTGGGTCCATTATTCAATGTTGAGCATTCCAAGTTGCCCTTGCTTCAACCTTCGCACCCCATCTTTTTACGGCCTCCATATTCGAATATGCATTTTTTCCATGCACATAAACACCATTCGTCTCTTTCTAGCCCACGCTGGACGCATTGGTCAACGTTTCCAGCGGAAAAAGCTGGTGAAAGCAACAAAAACGCGCTCGGAAGGGTCAATCCCTATAGCGTAGGGTTACTTTTCCCCTTACAAATTGTCGACTACTGGCCAATCGTGGAATAGTTGCAGTAATAAGGGTTTCCCTTTCAATCGATAGTTAGTGCCCTGTTTGATTAATGGCAACTGGAGTCTTTATCGACCATATCAGTTTTGGTGGTCCAAGATGCAAAAAAATCGGCCTCAGAAGAGCAAAGAGTTCGCCACCATTAATCTTTGGGTGTTTGGGTGGCAAGAAACCAACGATTTAATGTGGAATGAATCATTATTAAAGAATCTAACCCAGTTTTAACGAATTTGCCAACTATTAGCCTTCAATTGGCCTGCCATAGTGTCTTTTCCAGTGAGAACATCAGTTTTCTCTATTCCCTTTGTGTCTTGGACCACACTGGGTGATTTAGAAGCTATTCTTAGAAGCTGCCCGGTAGTTTTCTTAAAAACAGTGGGTTTAAATGTAGAAATTACATGGATGTAGAAATGTGAATTACACTCAATTATCTTTAAAAAAAACCTTCCAGGTACTACTGAGCAAAGAAAGCCAGTCATTTCAAGCTTAATT
Organism: Dendroctonus ponderosae; assembly: GCF_020466585.1. Classification (NCBI taxonomy): domain Eukaryota; kingdom Metazoa; phylum Arthropoda; class Insecta; order Coleoptera; family Curculionidae; genus Dendroctonus; species Dendroctonus ponderosae. The sequence goes on from NW_026017224.1 coordinate 2,197, forward strand.
TTGCTCGAAATTTTGGTCTTCAGGTGTTCATTGTCGTTATTGTGCTAAGTGGCGATTCAGCTCGCATCGCAAAACCTTTCTCGCATTATCTTTCGCTGTGGTCTTTTCAAGCCATTAACGTTAAGAAAGTGTCGGAGTTTTTCGTTTTTACTAGAAAGGTTTGGTTTTAAAAGCCCCACAAAAACGTAGGTACAGTGATTGGATGCGAATTGATTTTTTTTAATTGAATTTATCAATGTGTTTGCGACCGACAAATAACAATTCTTCTGCCTCTTCTTGGTTTATTTGGCGCTGTTGTTCCAGCAGTTGCCAGTTCGACTTTTGATTTTGAAATCTTCAAGGTACAATTAGAATTTGGACTTATAAACGCAAAGTGGAATTTTCGTAAAAAGATAACAAGTTCTATATTGTTGAGGCGGATTCATTTTTTTACAAACTTCCTGTTGGGTATTTCGCCTCAAAAATTTTTGTCTTTACAAAAGACAGAATTTTCGCACATCTTTTATTACAGATTGATAAATAGTGCTCCTAATTTTTTAAAGACAAACATTTTTGAGGCAAAATACCCAAAAAGAAGTTTGTAAAAAAATATTAATTTGATGCAAAATTTTTCATGTTTCTATAAAAAAAACCCCGACATCTTTATGTGTAGTCTGTTCCAATCCTTAATAAATAGGTAAAAAATTAATGTTTTGAAGGCTAAACAGTTATCTGCATTCTAACGGGTTAAGCCCGTCTCCCATGCATCCGTTTGTACGATGATACGTTGATACGAAAGTGTTTCTATTGGTTGGAGATCTGTCAATTCAGCTAAAATTCAAATTATTCATTAATCTCTAAAACGCACAGTGTTTAGTTGTGTGGTTGTGTTTGATTAATTATTTTTGTGGCTTTAAATAATTTATAGTTTGAGTTAAACTAAAAAATGGCTTCAGAAGGATTCCTTAAAGCGTCAACAAACAATTTACCATTTTAACCGCTTTAATTCAGCCGAATTTAAGGGTGTCAAAGCAGCAGCGTAAGTAAAAATCCGTAAATTGATTATTACTTACTCTCTCCTTAATATACTAATCTGTCTGTATCGGTTTAAATTAGGTATACAATATATAGAATTTCACTTATTCAACTTAACCCAACCTATACACATGGCTGCTTTAAAAGTGAAGTGAACTCTTAAAATTGTATTTTGGGCATAACGAGAACAATATGGTGATATCGGATATGTAGAATTAAATCGCGAGGGTTCTTTGTGCGCTGTACAAGGTAGAATTTGCCAAGCACACAAAGTACGATCGAAGGCATATTCTGTCTGCCTCATCATTAGCTTTTTGTTCGTACTTCCATTAAAATGATCCTCGCAACAAAAAAACATTGATTTTGATTTAGGAACATCACGTCTAGCTGCTTTGAACCATAAAACTTTACGTGCATAATCA
>NW_026017225.1:0-3433 GCF_020466585.1 Dendroctonus ponderosae
AACCCAGAAATAATGATTATGGTTATGTCGAAGCTGCAAAAAGTTTCCAAACAATTTTGCAAAGCGGTTAAGGAGGCGAGTGTAATAAAATGTATCTAAAATTTTTCACAGAAAATATCTGAAGATTGTCAGTATTTTAAGTAAAACTAAAAAATAATGCGATTCTTGTGTATTAAGAATTGCTTAATAGAAACTTTGTTAAGACTGGAATGGCCTGAAAATTTAAAGCAACGTTGAAAATCTTCAGAGCGATGAGAGCGACGAATTTTCAAAATTATTTTTTTTAAACTTTAAAAGCTCTGATCATTTTTTTTTTCAAAATAATCTTAATTGCTTTCGGTAAAAAACTGAATTAAATTATTTCGTTTTTGTCCCAAATTCGAAGCTGAAATGGGTTTTCTAAAGTTTCCTGCAAACCGATAAATGATGCGAATTTTCTAGCAAAACTAATTTTGTAATTTTTGACTGAAAAGAAGAAAATCGTCAGAAATTAATGGGTTTTTGAGTTTTCGATTAAAAACTTTTGGTTTTGTGATAGTTTTTGGAAAAAACCTGGTTTTCGGGAAAAAACGGAGGAATTTATTCTCGTTTTTGTCCCGAATTCGACGCTGAAAAAAGCTTTTGTAAAATGTTTACAAAGCTATAAATTTATCTTGTAATCTTTGCGTAAAAGCCCTCCAAGATAGGCAGTATTTTTAAGTGAATCTCTACAAAATAGAGCGTTTTTGAGTAGAAAGTAAAGCAAGAAAAGCTCTACAGTCTTGAGAGGTATGAAGGTGCCGAGATTTCCAAATAATCTAAACTTTCACTTATTCTGTTCCTTTGTTGATATAAAATTATTTGATTTTTGTTCCAAATTCGACTTTTTACTTTTTACAGAGCGACGAAGAATTCTTGTTGAAGTGTTGAGAGAACCAAGTTACATTGTTGTTTTTTATGTTGTTTAAGACACGTTGATGGAAAAATTAATCAGTAAACAAAAAACAGATTAGAAGTTTAGACAGCGAAAATATGGTATTTTGGATTGTTACATTGTTATCTGTTTGCCAATTGGCGGCTCATTGAAAGCGGTAACTCTGATAAGCGTAGCATGAGCCCAATGTATGTACAAGTAGTTTGTATGAGTAAGCTCATTCATGTTTTTCGGTGTGACGTCTGACCGCAATAATTGGAAGATTATTTTGCTTGCAAAACCGTTAATATTCGCCTATTTGACACACTTTGACCTAATCTCCAGTAACTGTTTAACGCCGCCTCGCCTCTGGGTAATTAATTAGCAAAGAACAATGTTCAGCATATATTTTCTTAACAGTGTAGATTTCTTTCAAACTTTGATACGAATAGTCAAAAAAAAACGTATGAACTTTGTTTATTATTGTAGAAGTGGTTGCTTAGAATTTCATCATGTTTTCTGCGGAACTGACTGATACTGGTGTTGATGTTGAGTCAGTTGAACACAGGAAAGACCTGCTCTAAACTGCCTCTAGCATAACAAATTTACGATCTTTGAACGTCGCTCAATGTTTGTCGCAATTGAAATAATATTATTGAAAACGCTAAAAGCCATCAACAAAGACTTCGAGGCATTGAAAGGCGAGAAGCCTTTCCTGGGTCTGAAAGTTGGAATATTCTGTGCAAACTTTTCAAATTTCCTTCTTCGTCAGGGTTCTGGAATGTTTCCGGAAAAAATCAGGAACCGCACGATTTAATTTTTTTCATCTCGCTGACTCTCAACCAGTCTTCAAGTGTGGCAATTTTCGTTTTCTAGTGTGATAATTCCATTCAAATTAGTGGAAAACAGAGTGAAATTTGTGATGTGGAATCAATTTCCTGTCAGGCTTCATTCAAACAACTGAAAAACCGCGATTTGTTCAATAGTTTTTCGGTATCTGGACCAAGGAACGCATAAATCGAATTGTCATCTTGTTTCCAAAACATGGCATTCTTATCAACCGAAACAGGAATAAAATAATTATAATTATTCTTATTTGAAGTGGTTGCGATAACCGCAATGCATTCCGCAACTTTGGATCCGCTTCGATCCGGTTCGGACCTAAAACTGGCCATTGATAACTATCGGAACATCAATTATGGCTTATGAACAGTGGACAATTATCAGTTGTTAATTAACAATAACGCAATTATTGTGATTTTTCTCCATTAAGGACTGTTGCTCTCAGTCTTGGAGAATTGTTGTGTATGGGCAGCCAGGCCAGGCAGATTTGTGGCAATTGATATTATCATACTATCCATTTTTTTTGCACATTCTATTTACAGAAAAGTGGCGTTAACCAATCGCTGTTTGGCTATAAGATAAAATCGTCATAAATAATTTTAATCCTGTCCACTTTGACCTTTTTTGTTTTCATCGGTAATATCAAAGTTTTTTCACCCATTTCATAATGCCTTCGAACAACATGCATGCTCATTTCCAAAGAGAAATATCGTTCATGTCGTGCGACTAATTAACAGCTGGTTGCATAATAATTAATTAGCATCTAATTTGCATTATCACCATGAACGTGAATCTAATTTAGTAGCTGATAAATTTTATTTGCAAACCATCCGGAACCAGAATTGAATCGCTGGTTTTTGAAGAAAATTAAAATTTAATTTCCAAATTTAATCGATGACTAAAATGCTGTTGGATCAAACCATGGATAAAGTCAAAAGAGAGAGACTTTCGAGGCCATTCTTTAAAACTTGGGGGGTTTTCGGGTTTTTAGGCCCTCATAAAATGGAATTTCTTAAAAATGAACTGCAATGCCAACTTAGTAATTTTCAGATTTTTTAAGATTGCTTTCGTCTTCGTTTTTCGTCACTTTTCTTCTAATTTACTTTCATCCTGCATAAATTTTGTAGAATTTCCGCAAGCATTTTTGTATTTGTTCCGGTTTTTTCTAGTGGAAACTTCATTTGTTTTCTGCGATGTTTTAACATTGTTTGTGGTTTTGCACTTGCTATTTAATTGAATTTTCGTCTACATCTTTTTTGGTTTTTTCTTAAGTTTTTTCATTACCTTGTCTGTCTTCTCAGTACAATATTGCTATCACCATAAGCTAAGAAATTGCTACTTTTCAACACGTTAGATGATTTTTCGAGTCAAATGTTAGCTTTATTAGGAGACGTTTTTTCTTCAAGTTGCAGTCCTGTTTCAATTTAGCTGATTATAACATTTTTTATTCTGAAATTTCAAAATCAAAGCTAGTCTTGATTTCTCTTCTTATTTAGGTTTTCATTTATTTTTCAGTCTCTACAATTTGTTTCAAATGATGCGTTTATTTGTGATTTTTCTCTCGTCTACATGAACAACTATGAAATTTTATCCTCAAATCACCGTTGAAAGGTAGGAATTGAATTTATTTCTTTTCCTGGATATTGAGACCTTTGGTAGCCAGTTGCACATAGAGAATAGATGAGGCTCAATGATGAC
>NW_026017226.1:0-3530 GCF_020466585.1 Dendroctonus ponderosae
TTAGCTGCAAGGAATGGCCTCGAAAGTCTATCTCTTTTGATAACACTTTAGAATGTTTTCAAAAAACCGTGCTTTTAATAAAAAAATATGAAATTATGAAAAAAAAAAATTACAGCAGCTGAAAAACTAGCTATTTAAAAAAATTATCCCTAACAAACGAGCACAAGAGGAAATGAGCCCCTTGGGGAACTGGAAAGACTGAACTTTTCTTTATTGTTGGGGCAAAATCTATTGCAAGAGCAGTTTCTCCTCATAATTGGCGATTTTTTATAAATTGCGGTGCGCTTGCACTTGCAGACTGATGCCCCAGCTAGAACTTTGCAAACTCACTTTAAAAAATTTATATCTCGGCAACCAGCCCTTATAGAACAGCGTCTGCTGCACCACTGGACAGGGTGAACTTTTCTGTATCAATGTCGCAAAGTTGACTCTGATCTCGCTTACACCTAATTTTTGCCGATCTTTTATACCCGCCGGTAGGCGCTCTGCAAAATTTGCAACTTTAAAAAATTATGAAAGTTCGTTATTGAAAAGAACAAACTTTTGTCCATTATTGTGGCAAATATAACTCTATTGCGGGTTGTCCTGATTTTTAAAGAAATTTTAAACACTGGCTGCGCTGTATTTGCCAACTGGTTTCTTGCAAACTGACATTCAAAAACTCATTTCTCGCCAACAAGCTCAGATTAAAAGGCGCTTGTCACACCACTGGAAAGAGCAAACTCTCTTTTATTATTGTTCCAAATTTTAATCGAAAGCCGAATTTTCCTGATACTTGACGAATTTTTTAACACTGATGGCGCTTGTACTTGCTGACTGATTTCCCGCCTGGCGCTTTGCAAACTGATTTTCAAAAATTTATTTCTTAAAAACCAGTTTAGATATAAACGCAGTTCTCAAGTTACGTCAAAGAGCAAACCTTCGTTTATAACTGATGCAAATTTTAATCGAAAGCAGCTTTTTCCTGATATTTGACGAATTTTTAAACACTGAGGGCGCTTGCACTTGCTGACTGATTCTCCGCCYGGSGCTTTGCAAACTRATTTTCAAMAATTTATTTCTAAAAAACTAGCTCAGATATGACCGCGTTTGTCATACCACGTGAAAGAGCAAATCTTCGTTTATAACTGATGCAAATGTTAATCGAAAGCCGCTTTTTCCTGATATTTGACGAATTTTTAAACACTGAGGGCGCTTGCACTTGCTGACTGACTCTCCGCCTGGCGCCTTGCAAACTGATTTTCAAAAATGTGTTTCTTAAAAACTAGTTTAGATATAAACGCGGTTGTCATGTTACGTGAAAGAGCAAATCTTYGTTTATAACTGATGCAAATRTTAATCGAAAACCGCTTTTTCYTGATATTTGACGAATTTTTAAACACTGAGGGCGCTTGCACTTGCTGACTGATTCTCCGCTTGGCGCTTTACRAACTGATTTTCAAAATTTTTTTCTAAAAAAACTGGCTCAGGTATGAACGCCATTGTCATGCTACGTGAAAGAGCAAACTTCMTTTTATAAGTRATGCAAATTTTTATCSAAARCCGATATTTCCTGATATTTGCYGAATTTTTAAACGCTGAGGGCGCTTGCACTTGCTGACTGATTCTCCGCCTGGCGCTTTGCAAACTGATTTAAAAAAAWATATTTCTTAAAAGCTAGTTCAGATATGAACGCGGTTGTCACGCCACGTGAAAGAGCAAACATTATTTTATAATTGTTGCCAATCCCTATAKAAATGCGCTTTTTCCGGATATTTGACGAATTTGTATACACYGAGGGCGCTTGTATTGTAACCTTTGCACACASTTAMRATCTCGCAATTGCAACTAAGCAGAAGATCTGAAATCTTCCCAAATTCCTTTCTAACTGACACAAATTGCTAACCAAACGGCTCGCAATTCATCAAAGACACAATCTGATAAGCGACAAGCGTCTTCAGAAACACTATACTACAGTTAGTAAGATTACGCACATAAACACTTAAGTGAATACATACAATACAAATTAAATGGCAAATGCACCAAAAGTTTGCGGTGGTTCCAAACACAAGAGTGCAAATGTTGATTCAAGATTGCAATCGCTGTACTGAAAATTGCGATTGGAACTTCTGTAAAATCTTGCAGCTAAATTCGAAAAATATTTTTCGTCAACGAAACTTGTTTTTGGCTATTTTTCAGATAGAACCCAAATGGATAATTAATAAAACCTGAGTGGGAAAATGTAAAATGTCGTCAGAAAGTGCAAGCGCAGTCGATCACACAACTTTTCCGCAAACCGGTGCATTTAACGAAAAAAAACTCAAGAGACAAAAAACATTGCAAATTAAATAAGCTTCCAAAGACCACCTCATTTATAAAAAAACCCATCAAATGAAATAATTGTTTCAATTAAGGAGCTGGTCCTGACGTTTCGCTAGCTCGCAAGGTTGAGATCTTCAAATAAAAAACAAACGCGTTTTCTCCGAAAAGCTAATTGCCTGCTTGAGAAAACCAGAAACAATTAAAACTGCCATAAATATCTGCGGCTGTTTAAATGAATTCTCCTCCAAATTTGCTTAATTAGCAATAGAACACGTTCCAAGTGACTTTCCTTTTCCTTCACTTCGCTACCGATGGCAGTTTTCTTTCAATTGAAATTCCCCTTTTAATGAGCTGCAGGAATCTGGGCTCCAGATTTACGAAAACTTCGATTGATTGCACAAATTAATGCGTTGATTGATCGTCTGACGACATCAGATTTATGGTGGCGGGTTCTAGTTTTGGGATTACGAAAACGGTTCGACCTCAAAGGCACCCGATAAGCTGGAAGGCGGTATCGTATGTTAACATAATACAGCCTTGGCACACGCCAGAACACTTCTTGTATGTGAAATCCGATTTTCATCATGCAGTCTCGATCGAGAGACGATCAAGTGTTTTAATCATAAATTTCAGACTTAAACGTGGTCCTGAAAATCTAGCTTAATTAAGATTCTTCACTTGGGCAACGGCTAATTAATCACAAACATTGCCACATTGCTATCAGCGCAATTTCTATTCAACTCTTTTCTGTTTCAGCTCTTCTTGTAGGGTTCAGTAGCGGGTTGGGGGTGACCACAGGGGCGCACCGGCTGTTCTCGCACAAGGCCTATAAGGCGCCCTTTATCACCCGACTGGTGCTCATCTTGTTCCACACATTAGCTGGACAGGTAGGTTTGTCTTCGCCAGTTCAAGCSCAATAATCAGAACATTAGGCTGACGCGTTATGTAATTAATGGACGTTGGCTGGCTTTTTCTTGGGAAACACGACCCTCACCTATCACTCTCAGCTSGCGTGCTCCACTTGCACTTCCAAACAATTATTATTACCAAAACTACACGGTTTTAGCGTCTAAGATTTAGCTTCGCGTATGTTAATCAGACATCACAGGCCCGGATGATTAATGGCGCTTCGCATGCAACTTTTCGACGATTTTGCCCCATTTGGGTTAATAACACTTCTAGCAGTTCTTGGGGCGATTTTACCGGAGAATTGTCCGAGTTCAGGGTTG
>NW_026017227.1:0-3427 GCF_020466585.1 Dendroctonus ponderosae
AAACAAAATCACAGCAGATGAAAAAACTAGCTATTTAAAAAAATTATCCCTGGCAAACGAGCACAGGAGGAAATGAGCTCCTTGGGAAACTGGAAAGACTGAACTTTTCTTTACTGTTGGGGCAAAATCCATTGCAAGAGCAGTTTCTCCTCATAATTGGCGATTTTTTATAAATTGCGGTGCTCTTGCACTTGCTGACTGATGCCCCTGCTAGAACTTTGCCTCACTTTAAAAAATTTATATCTCGGCAACCAGCCCTTATAGAACAGCGTCTGCTGCACCACTGGACAGGGTGAACTTTTCTGTATCAATGTCGCAAAGTTGACTCTGATCTCGCTTACACCTAATTTTTGCCGATCTTTTATACCCGCCGGTAGGCGCTCTGCAAAATTTGCAACTTTAAAAAATTATGAAAGTTCGTTATTGAAAAGAACAAACTTTTGTCCATTATTGTGGCAAATATAACTCTATTGCGGGTTGTCCTGATTTTTAAAGAAATTTTAAACACTGGCTGCGCTGTATTTGCCAACTGGTTTCTTGCAAACTGACATTCAAAAACTCATTTCTCGCCAACAAGCTCAGATTAAAAGGCGCTTGTCACACCACTGGAAAGAGCAAACTCTCTTTTATTATTGTTCCAAATTTTAATCGAAAGCCGAATTTTCCTGATACTTGACGAATTTTTTAACACTGATGGCGCTTGTACTTGCTGACTGATTTCCCGCCTGGCGCTTTGCAAACTGATTTTCAAAAATTTATTTCTTAAAAACCAGTTTAGATATAAACGCAGTTCTCAAGTTACGTCAAAGAGCAAACCTTCGTTTATAACTGATGCAAATTTTAATCGAAAGCAGCTTTTTCCTGATATTTGACGAATTTTTAAACACTGAGGGCGCTTGCACTTGCTGACTGATTCTCCGCCYGGSGCTTTGCAAACTRATTTTCAAMAATTTATTTCTAAAAAACTAGCTCAGATATGACCGCGTTTGTCATACCACGTGAAAGAGCAAATCTTCGTTTATAACTGATGCAAATGTTAATCGAAAGCCGCTTTTTCCTGATATTTGACGAATTTTTAAACACTGAGGGCGCTTGCACTTGCTGACTGACTCTCCGCCTGGCGCCTTGCAAACTGATTTTCAAAAATGTGTTTCTTAAAAACTAGTTTAGATATAAACGCGGTTGTCATGTTACGTGAAAGAGCAAATCTTYGTTTATAACTGATGCAAATRTTAATCGAAAACCGCTTTTTCYTGATATTTGACGAATTTTTAAACACTGAGGGCGCTTGCACTTGCTGACTGATTCTCCGCTTGGCGCTTTACRAACTGATTTTCAAAATTTTTTTCTAAAAAAACTGGCTCAGGTATGAACGCCATTGTCATGCTACGTGAAAGAGCAAACTTCMTTTTATAAGTRATGCAAATTTTTATCSAAARCCGATATTTCCTGATATTTGCYGAATTTTTAAACGCTGAGGGCGCTTGCACTTGCTGACTGATTCTCCGCCTGGCGCTTTGCAAACTGATTTAAAAAAAWATATTTCTTAAAAGCTAGTTCAGATATGAACGCGGTTGTCACGCCACGTGAAAGAGCAAACATTATTTTATAATTGTTGCCAATCCCTATAKAAATGCGCTTTTTCCGGATATTTGACGAATTTGTATACACYGAGGGCGCTTGTATTGTAACCTTTGCACACASTTAMRATCTCGCAATTGCAACTAAGCAGAAGATCTGAAATCTTCCCAAATTCCTTTCTAACTGACACAAATTGCTAACCAAACGGCTCGCAATTCATCAAAGACACAATCTGATAAGCGACAAGCGTCTTCAGAAACACTATACTACAGTTAGTAAGATTACGCACATAAACACTTAAGTGAATACATACAATACAAATTAAATGGCAAATGCACCAAAAGTTTGCGGTGGTTCCAAACACAAGAGTGCAAATGTTGATTCAAGATTGCAATCGCTGTACTGAAAATTGCGATTGGAACTTCTGTAAAATCTTGCAGCTAAATTCGAAAAATATTTTTCGTCAACGAAACTTGTTTTTGGCTATTTTTCAGATAGAACCCAAATGGATAATTAATAAAACCTGAGTGGGAAAATGTAAAATGTCGTCAGAAAGTGCAAGCGCAGTCGATCACACAACTTTTCCGCAAACCGGTGCATTTAACGAAAAAAAACTCAAGAGACAAAAAACATTGCAAATTAAATAAGCTTCCAAAGACCACCTCATTTATAAAAAAACCCATCAAATGAAATAATTGTTTCAATTAAGGAGCTGGTCCTGACGTTTCGCTAGCTCGCAAGGTTGAGATCTTCAAATAAAAAACAAACGCGTTTTCTCCGAAAAGCTAATTGCCTGCTTGAGAAAACCAGAAACAATTAAAACTGCCATAAATATCTGCGGCTGTTTAAATGAATTCTCCTCCAAATTTGCTTAATTAGCAATAGAACACGTTCCAAGTGACTTTCCTTTTCCTTCACTTCGCTACCGATGGCAGTTTTCTTTCAATTGAAATTCCCCTTTTAATGAGCTGCAGGAATCTGGGCTCCAGATTTACGAAAACTTCGATTGATTGCACAAATTAATGCGTTGATTGATCGTCTGACGACATCAGATTTATGGTGGCGGGTTCTAGTTTTGGGATTACGAAAACGGTTCGACCTCAAAGGCACCCGATAAGCTGGAAGGCGGTATCGTATGTTAACATAATACAGCCTTGGCACACGCCAGAACACTTCTTGTATGTGAAATCCGATTTTCATCATGCAGTCTCGATCGAGAGACGATCAAGTGTTTTAATCATAAATTTCAGACTTAAACGTGGTCCTGAAAATCTAGCTTAATTAAGATTCTTCACTTGGGCAACGGCTAATTAATCACAAACATTGCCACATTGCTATCAGCGCAATTTCTATTCAACTCTTTTCTGTTTCAGCTCTTCTTGTAGGGTTCAGTAGCGGGTTGGGGGTGACCACAGGGGCGCACCGGCTGTTCTCGCACAAGGCCTATAAGGCGCCCTTTATCACCCGACTGGTGCTCATCTTGTTCCACACATTAGCTGGACAGGTAGGTTTGTCTTCGCCAGTTCAAGCSCAATAATCAGAACATTAGGCTGACGCGTTATGTAATTAATGGACGTTGGCTGGCTTTTTCTTGGGAAACACGACCCTCACCTATCACTCTCAGCTSGCGTGCTCCACTTGCACTTCCAAACAATTATTATTACCAAAACTACACGGTTTTAGCGTCTAAGATTTAGCTTCGCGTATGTTAATCAGACATCACAGGCCCGGATGATTAATGGCGCTTCGCATGCAACTTTTCGACGATTTTGCCCCATTTGGGTTAATAACACTTCTAGCAGTTCTTGGGGCGATTTTACCGGAGAATTGTCCGAGTTCAGGGTTG
>NW_026017228.1:0-3600 GCF_020466585.1 Dendroctonus ponderosae
GCTCCAGCTGCGTTTCTCTCCCGTCGGAATATGCCTGTTCTTGTCTGCAGCATTGCTTCAAACCGCCAAAGCGTTGCAAGGACATTGCCAAACTGCTCTGGACCTGATTTTGGTTGCACTTTTACTGTTTTTAACGCTGTTTTAGTTTGTTTGAAAAAAAATCAGCGTTTATTACTAAACGGTTTTTTTTATTAAAGAAGCGATTATCACAAGTATGACCATTAAAGACTCATCGTTACAATTAAAATCCAAGAGGAACCAATTCAATAAGAGACAGACTTTCGAGGCCATTCCATGAAACTAATGGGTTTTTCGGGTTTTTAGGTATTTATGCAACTGATGCATAAATACGGACGCGCCCGAGGAATCGCAATGGAACAGTGTAAGCGTTCAAGCAAACCACTTCTGAAGATGCCAGCCACTCGTGCTTGCGAAACCTCAGGAATAAATTCTACCGAACGACGTGCCAAAAACCCATTAGTTTCAATTTTCTAAGTGCTCCCAACTTTCCATTTCCAAAACTCATTCAGAATTTTATCATAATTTGCAATTAAACATACAAATTTTTAAAAATTTGGCTTCCAGCCACATTCAAAAGAGTATTTCTGGGTAACTCGATTTACACGTGGATGTGCTAAAACAATTCCCAAATGAACGTGTCAATCTGCTTTTGCTGCATTATCTCGTCAGCAAAATCCTCAAAATAATGATTTCGCATTTAGCGGAAATGGAGGGAAATAAAAAAGCAACCGAATGCAGCGCAACATAAATATTCCTTCGATCGAGATGTTTTAAATAATCCACAAGGCACAAAACTGGGCGCGATTGAGGTAAAATAATTCTTTTGAGTGAAATACTTTGGTTGATGCAGTTGGGGGCGGAGTGAGCATTTGAAGCACTTTTAGTCAAAATTAGCCTGCCCATCTTGACCATGAGGATAAATTTAAAAAACTTTCAAAAATCAAATTGTGGGTCATATCCAGTTAAATTATAACTTAATTCAAGGGAAATTCCTGAGTTCCAGTCAACTTGATTGTTTATCATTTAAAATGTTACAAATGCGTTTCGGTGTTTTTCTCCACCATCATCAGTTTGTCTTCACATTTGGCAAGCCTTTGGGGAAGGGCTTGCCAAATGTGAAGACAAACTGATGATGGTGGAGAAAAACACCGAAACGTATTTGTAACATTTTAAATGATAAACAATCAAATTGACTGGAACCCTGGAATTTCTTTTGGATTAAGTCGAAATACAGTCAGGAAAATGTAATGATTTTGATGATTTGTTTTGGGTAAAATTGGGAGAACGATATTTAAAGTACCTACTTACTCTAGACTTGCCGATTGCTCCGGCTTTTTTTTCAATAGGACAATTTTTCGGTGGTGAAGCGGGTTTTCGGGCCAATTCTATCGATAAAGTGGCTTAAGCCTTGCGATGGGTATTTGCAGATGCATGAAAGGATGAAAGGATAACAAAACAGGGACTCGGACAATGTCAGTTTGGGCACGAATTTGAAAAGCCGGGGAATTTGCTTGCAAACTTTCACGCATCGATCCGAAATGTTCAATTAAACGTGAGTGAGCAGCCATCATCACCGGCCAGTTCTGAATTTAAAAATTTTAAACTAAAAATGTCTGTCATACATTCTGAACTGAACAGAACTGAGAAGAACATTATCAAATAGACAGTAATTTTCATGTGTGTTTTTTGGAAGCCCAAAGTGGGTTTACGAGTTCAATTCATTTCTATGAAATTTGGCGATAAATCTAAACACAATTTTAGTTTTATGCGATAAAGACAGTTTAAATTGAGCTTAAAAATACTTAAAAAACCCTTTGAATTCACAAAAAGTTGAAATATTAAATAAATAATAGTAAGTGTGTTAAATAGCAAAGAGTTTACTAGTTTATGCATTTGGAAACTATAAAACAAGGTCTAAGTCAGGGGAAAAGTATCCGCTTTTCCGCTCTGCTAGACTCTTCTGCGTAATATGCTGTAATTAACTGAGTTTTCCTACAAATTTCCAGTATTTTCCGGGTTATCAACTAAGAGAAACCACGTCCTAAGCGCATTCTGATTCCATAGAAAACCCTACTAAACATTGTCAGTTCAATAACAACATTCGTGAATAATTTCCGTTTCGGAAAAGAGAACGAGCGTAATCTAGTTGATTAAGTTCGGGCTTTAGGGGAATTTACTTTACCGAACTACCGCTCTTGTCCGAAACCTGTTCCAAAGGAAAAAAATTAAATACAATTTAGCTCCAGGCTTAAAAGCGAAAACCGCAAAACCCTGATGACCTTTTTTATTAGAAAAATACTTATTTAAGCATGTAGTTGATCGAGTTCGCACCATGGATTGTCAGCTAATTTCCCAAGAGCTAAAATATGCAAATTATTCTTCCACTCTTCGCGATCTCGACAGCAGAACTATATAAAAATTTCGCAGGACTTCTGGAACTGAAACGAAACTTTAATGGACTTGAAGTGCAGCTTTAAAGCGGACTCAGCTGAAAACAGCTTCGAACTATTGCAATTGTAAAGTGTACTCAAACGTGACTCGAAATTCTGAAACGATCCAGATATTTTCCTAAATCCGAGTTAAAATTGTGTTGGAATCGGAGTCGTTTGAATGAATTGGCCTAAGAGCTATCGCGGACTTTTGATGGGTTTGTATTAGAGTTTTTACACAAATTTTCAAAGACTGCAAAAAAATATTCACTGTCCAAACAAATGGAAACAATTTTCCAGGTTGATGCCACAAGAAGTCAATTTAGAAGAAGATCTTAGGAACGAAATATTTCGCAAGGCCGACGATGGTTTGAAATTTCCCGGGAAAAACTACTTTCTGAGTTAAACATTCAAAAAAAGTGGTACTTAAAGAGCTGGAAGCTCCATCGCGTTGATGGGCGCCTAATAGAATTATTACTCCAGCCCGTTCCAGGCACATGTTTGCTCATTAAATTCACACGGCCGTAAAACATCAATATCCAGCTCTTGATGGTAGGCAGACCATCCAGCTCTCGCCGCTATCAATAACTGGCCTGTTCGAAAAGCGACTTACCCTAACGACAGGGAATCACTTCTGGATTCCTGGCGTGCGTAAACCGAGCGAGCGACGAAAATTCCTGGACCCGCAAGAATTTCCAGAGAAGAGCGTGGCAACTGATCGCGACTCTCGAACGCGAATATTCACCCAGCCTGGAATGTGGCGCTCTACGCCTGGTCCAGCGGCCGTTGAATCGATCCCAGAAGACAGACGCGGACCTGCTGATGCCCTTCTGGCGGAGGTTCTCTTCGGAAGTCTTCAGACAATCCATAGCCTGGATCATTTGGAAGCAAGTTTTGCAGCAGGAAATTGAACATTTCATAGCCACGTGAGTTCAACCTTGCCAGTAGTGAATCTATCAAGAATTGAATGCACTTTGAGCAGGCAGAAACTGGTTTTTTTTATAGCACTTTAACAAACTTCTTGCTGGCATCATGGCTAGTAGATGCTATTGACGTCTTGCTCAGCAAGCTCAGTTTGGACCGACTACATTTTCTAGACACTGAGTTGAATGATGTGCGTTTAGGAAGGAATGGAAGCAAAACCCTATGG
>NW_026017229.1:0-3590 GCF_020466585.1 Dendroctonus ponderosae
CATTGCAAAAACATCACATTAGCTGCACAGCTAGTTTTAAATGAGTTTTACAGAGAAAAACCTGAGTTTCCTTTCGCAAAAAGTTTCACCGAAATGCAGTGGTTTTTGAATTTGTGGCAGAACTCCAAAACGACCGTTTGCAATTTGGATTTTGCACCCTTAGAACATGCAATTTTTTTCGCAAAATATTACTTAAACGCCAGACTAAATGGAGGGTTGGCTTCAAAGCGGCTCAAAAGAAAAACCATTGGCTGAAATTCGCCAAAAGTTTCACTTCACGGAGAATTTTTTTGAATTTTTGCCAGATTTTTCTACCTGTCGACAGCAACTTAACTTTGGCTTTCTCAGCCCATGCAATGTTTGCAACACAAAGACATTGCAAAAACATCACATTAGCTGCACAGCTAGTTTTAAGTGAGTTTCACAGAGAAAAACTGAGTTTCCTTTAGCAAAAAGTTTCACCGAAATACAGTGGTTTTTGAATTTTTGGCAGACAGTTAACTTGGTCGATTACAACTTGATTTCCGCGTCCTGAAAACCTGCAGTATCGTCTTCAAAAATTAATATCCACCCCCCTGGACTAGATAGAGGGTTACTTTAAAACATTCCCAATAGGCAAAACTGGACTCTGAATCTGTCAGAAGTTTGAACCCAATTGGAGTCTTGGACAATTCACCATTGAGCGAATGAAAATGAAATATTCTTCCACTAATCCCCTTCAATAACTTGATTGGATTTAACCGCCGCTGAGTATATTGAAATATCGATAGGTGGCTTCCGTGCCTTGCTGGCCACAATGTCAATTAATCAGCGACGTTTTGCTAGTCAGCGATAGCTAATGCCGCACCTAAATCTCCCATAGACAAGCGTTAATTAACTATAGCGATCCGCAGCTGCCTGCGGTCTTAACGCTGCGGTTTCTCAGCAAACTTGTCACAACTAGATAACTCTTTGTCGCCCACTTGCCTGCATAGACCAGCTACTTTGAGTGGCTGTCCTAATTGAGGCGACCAGTTGTCAGCGTATAACCAGCAGGCCTCTAGTTTGAGTAGCTGCCGCAACTCGTTGCCTGCTTAATTGGTAGCTGACTACTGATGGAAATCAAAGAGTTAGTCAGCAGCTGGCAGATCTGCAGCAGCAGAAAGTGAAAGCTGACTTAGTGGCTCAATCATGGTTTTTTGGACAAATCAAATAGAGCCAGAGCTTGAGAAGTTAATGAGTTACTGAGCAAATGGCTACATTGGAAATTGGTTGCGGTTATTTAGGCGAGAAGATAAAAAAAATGTAGAGCAGATAGAGAGTTCGTTTTTGCACTACTTAATGGGGAAAACTGCAGTTTAGAGACTCCAAAAGTTTTGCTTTAACTTAGCTTCTGATGGATTTTTGGAAAATTTTCAAACATTCTGGTGCATCTAGGGTTCTACCATCTCAACCCTACAGTCGGTTATTCAAACAACTGCTAAGGAAATTTTGGTATCGATAGAAAGTTCTCGTTGCCACTGTTCAATAGAGACAAGTTTGATTTAGAATTGCCAAAAGTTTCGCTTTAGTGGAGTGGCTTTTCTATTTTTAGGAAATTTTCAAACTTTTCATTGCGACTTGGGTTTCTGCCATCTTAAACGTACAATCGGATATTGGCATCTGCTGAGAAAATTGCCTTTCTGGTAGAGAGTTCTTTTTCGAACTGTTCAATAGAGAAAACTTGGCCTTAGAAATGGAAAAAGTTGCACATTAGTTGAGTTACTTTTGGATTTTTAGCAAATTTTSAAACTTWTCATTGMGACTTRGGTTTTTGCCRTCTCAAAYMTGCARTCGGTTATTCAAACAACTGCTRARAAAAWTMTCGAGCMGATARAAAGTTTTCSTTGCAAMKRTTCAATAGASAAAACYTTGCTTTAGAAAYMCCRAAMGTKTKACTTTAGTTGAGTGTCTTTTGGATTTTTAACAAATTTTCGAACTTTTTATTGGAACTTAGGTTTTTGCCATCTCAAAATTGCAAGCGGTTATTTAAACAACTGCTAAGAAAATTCTCCAACCGATTAGAAGTTTTCGGTAAAACTATTCAATAGAGAGAACTTGGCTCCAAAGCCAAGGCGAAAAGTTTTGCTTTAGTTGAGTAGCTTTTTAATTTTTAACMAATTTTCAAACTTTTYATTGCRACTTGGGWTTCTGCCATCTCAAACCTGCAATCGGKTATTCAAACAACTGCTAAGMAAAWTWYCGWGCCGMTARRARRYTTTCSTTGCAACTGRTWSAATAGAYAAAACYTTGYTTWAGAAATRMCRARAGTKTSAMTTTARTTKARKRGYTWTTGRATTTTTARCMAATTTTSAAACTTTTMATTGCAACTTGGRTTTCTGCCATCTCAAACCTGCAATCGGTTATTCAAGCAACTGCTAAGAAAGTTTTGGTGCCGATATGGAGTTTTGGCTCTAACTGTTCTATCCAGTARACTCTTCTTTAGAAACATGAKAAGTTTSACTTTAGTKGAGGAAGTKTTTGATTTTTAGCAAATTTTCAAACTTATCATTGCGACTTGGGTTTTTGACATCTCAAACCTGCAATCGGTTATTTAAACAACTGCTAAGCAAATTATCGAGCCGCTAAAAAGTTTATTGTTGCAACTATTCAATAGACAAAACCTTTCTTTAGAAATTCCGAACGTGTCAGTTTAGTTGAAAGGTTTTTGAATTTTTAACCAATTTTCAAACTTTCTTTGCAACTTGAGTTTCTGTTATCTCAAACGTACAAAAAATGTCGTGCCGCTAGGAGACTTTCGTTGCAACTATAGAACAGATATAACTTTATTTTAGAACTGACAAAAGTTTCAATTTAGTTTAGTAACTTTTGGATTTTTAGCAAATTTTGAAACTTTTAATTGCAACTTGGGTTTCTGCCATCTCAAACCTGCAATCGGGTATTCAAACAACTGCTAAGAAAATTTTGGTGCCGCTATGRAGTTTYGGGTCTAACTGTTCTAWCCAGTAAACACTTCTTTAGAAATATCAGAAGTTTCACTTTAGTTGAGTGGCTTTTTAATTTTTAAGAAATWTTCAAACTTTTYATTGCGACTTGGGTTTTTGCYATCTCAAAACTGCGATSGGTTATTMAAACAACTGCTGAGCAACTTATCGAGTMGATAAAAMGTTTYCGTTGCAACTATTCAATAGACCAAACCTTGCTTTAGAAATACCGAAAGTTTCAATTTAGTTGAGYGRTGTTTGAATTTTTGACAAAATTTCAAACTTTTCTTTGCGACTTGGGTTTTTGCCATCTCAAAACTGCGATCGGTTATTSAAASAACTGCTGAGCAAATTATCGAGCTGATAAAAAGTTTTTGTTGCAACTATTCAATAGACCAAACCTTGYYTTAGAAATRCGGAAAGTTTWAATTYAGTKGAGYGGTATTTCAATTTTTGACAAATTTTCAAACTTTTTATTGCAACTTGAGTTTCTGCCATCTGAAACCTACAATCGGTTATTTAAACAACTACTACGAAAATTCTGGTGCCGGTAGAAGATTTTCGTTGCAACTGTAGAATAGATAAAACTTTGCTTTAGAAATGCAAAAAGTTTCACCTTGGTTGAGT
>NW_026017230.1:0-3259 GCF_020466585.1 Dendroctonus ponderosae
TTTTTTATAATTGACACTCCCACTTTCCTCAAATTGGTGTAATAAGCGCTTAAAAACTGTTGGCTTAGGATGATTTCTTTCAGGAAACTTTTGAGCCTAAACTCGAGAAACCAATAAACAATTTTTGTGACATTCTCCAAAGGTTAAAGTCTCGCTCGTCTCTTGGATAATTCTTCATTTTCACTTAGCAACACAATAATGATATTAAAATAACGACCAACACGTATACAATTACAAAAAAAATACCATTCTAGCTATCAAAAAGAGACTTTGCAGTCTAAACTGACAAATAAAATAAATGATTTGACATGTGTAAATCGCATAGGCAACTTAGATACATTGGAACCTTAAATTAAACAACACCAAATGGTGCACAGAACGACTATTTGACGTATTTTGTAAAAAGGCAAAAAGTTAGCTATTAACATCCTAATACCATTCGATAGGTAACTAAAAATTGCATTTCCTGGTAAGTTAAAAAATATGGGGTTGTATTTAAATTATTCAAGTTAGAACCACTTAAAGTTCTTATTTGATTAGTTTAAATTAGTGGACACCCTGTATAACATGGTAAATTTTTTATCATTGGGATATAAAATAGTATGTCGGGTTACACTCCAGTATAAATTACGCTTACATAACTTACATACTTCTAAAGTATTTGATACGTGAAAATTAGATTAGATTTTGATTAAATTCGTATTATTTAAAAAACCTTAAAATGTAGGTATTATAAACTTTATTAAAACAGACACTTATTTTGTTCAGCGAATCCAAAAATGCAATAATATACAGGACATTCCATTAAAAAAAACTCAACTTTGATACCTTTAAAGGTTTTTTGACACCCAAAAATATTTTTTAAATGTGCGCTCGGTAGGCGACGCACAATTCATAAAATAATACTTTTTAAAAATCAAACGGTTTAGCCGCAAACTTCCGTGATCATTAATATCGTGCAAGAAATGTGGACGTACTTCTTACCCAACTTTAAATAAACTTCATAATTAGAAAAAAATCGTTCTTGTTGAAGTAACTTCTTAACAACAAACTGAAATCCAAAATTCAAGTATTATTTGCTTTTGTTTGCTGTTTTCAAAAATTATCATGTATTTTTAGTCTATTTCAATATATAAATAACAATAAAATAATAATATAAACAATAAAATGGTAGGAAATTAAATTGCCAATGTAATTTCGTGTTTTCTGTATGATTTCGCATTGGATGAGTCAGTCGCAATGATGAGTTATCGGGGTTTTAGGTGGTCGCTATATTATACCACTTCCTTAAAACCCTGAAAACTCATCAGCTTTAAGGAATGGTCACAAGCTTCTCTTTCGATGTTCTTGATATTATGTCATCTAGTTGTTCAGATGTTTACCTTTTTCTATTAATTTCCAATTGGTAACGCTATAATTAATGCCTGGTTGAATTTATAGTGAATTTTGGAAATAACGAACTAGTTTGACGACATTTTCAGCTCACTATTTACCGTCCATTTTTTTTAGTTCTTGTCTGACATTCTGAACGAATAAACTAGCATTTATAGATTCGGAACCAATAGAAAGTTAAAAGCTGTTTCAAACAACATCCAAAAACAGAAAATTCTAAAATTATTTCGGACATGCTAAAGTCAATAAAATAAAGCATGTTATAATCTATATCTAACTAAGACTTAAAATATATTTTTATTAAACTACGATATATAATATACTTACCTTTATCGCTGAGGTGGAATTTATTTTTAAACGAATTTCTTTTAGGACTAACATGTCCCTTTATAATGGAACATTTGAAGAAAACCTAGATTTATGGAACGAAAATAAACGACCCCTGGCAGCTCCTGGTTCCATACAAGCTATAACATTTTACAACTTTGAAGGAAACACTAGCACCTCTCCAGACATGGAGGCATTTATTGCAGGGCCACCATCTGTTTCATCGAGTATTGGCTCTCTGTATGTGGTTTCACCATTAATCAGGCTGCATTTGCTATTTTAACAGTGATGTTTTTAAAGGTTTGCTGACGAATACGCATCTCCATACGACGTGTTGAACGCATCGACAGACCTTTCAGTAGAACTGGTTTTACTGCACCAGCTTTCCCGAGGAACGGTGACTTTACAGTCCAGCGATCCCAGTGATTACCCAATCATAGACGTGAATTATTTCGCTGAGGATGAAGATTTGGAGGTTTTCTATCTCGGAATACAAGAAGCATTGAAACTGGAAAACACAACAGCTTTTCAACGACTTGGGGCCACTGCCATCTATATTGATGTCCCCGTTTGCAATGATGCCTATGATAAACTGTCCAAAGACTGGTGGCTTTGCACCGTGCAGTATTACTCGATTTCGGTGAGCATAATGTTGAGATATACCTATTGAAAGATTGAGTAATTTCTATAATTTGGTCTAATAAGTGTATGAACATAATTTCCATGAATAACAAACAATATATACTTTAAATAATAGGAATGGGTGAGTACACACTGGATGGAATCAAAGAACCGGTCTTTTTGTATTGAAGTGTGTAATTTCTTGTCTTTTTTAAGCCTTCAATGGTACTTGGCCAAATGGGATCAAATGTACCTTTCAAGGCTACCTCTTCTTGAGACTACTTTGCCAATCATTTAACACGTAATTTGGTTTTGATTTATAAATCATTGGGTGCCAAATCAAAATTTGAAGAAATACTCGAAAAATGCGCGTCGCTCGCGCTTCTGTCGCGGTATGACTGTGTTGACATCGCGTTATGTCTAGACCCGGCATAATGTGAGTGCAATTTATCACGACTTTAACAAAAAGAAATCAACTCCTTTACAATATTTATCCCAGATTTCAGATATTGCGGGGTAATTCAGCATTTTTCACACATTGCTGCTATATTTCAACAATACTTAGAGCCTTCTAGAAAAATTATATTTTAATTATTTTTTCGTAACTTATGTAGACTCTTCATCCGGTGGGTACAACCGCTATGGGAACAAATACATCTACCTCTGTAGTGAGTTCCGAGCTAAAAGTGCATGGAATCGATCAACTAAGAGTGGTCGACGCTGGAATTATGCCGACCACAGTGTCTGGACATACAACGGCCGCTGTAGTCATGATAGCTGAAAAGGCTGCTGATTTAATTAAGGCAGACTATGGCTATGTTAACAATACGGCAATTTAATTTCAATAAACTGGAATGTATAATCTATTCAATAAAGCTAAATCGATTCAACAAATTATCATTATTGCCTAGTACTTTTT
>NW_026017231.1:0-3581 GCF_020466585.1 Dendroctonus ponderosae
AGAAACAGTAAAGCATCGATTAAAAAAAAATTATTGGAGAAAGCTTAAGTGCATTCAGGAGTCTTCAGTTGAAACTTCGAGGGTTTCTGCATTTAACTTTTTTTTCACTTTTAAATTTAACTGTATTTAACAATTTCTCAAAATCGGCGATTAAACGTAAATTTTTGGTCAAATAAACAGCATTTAGATATTTTGGTAGATTTTACGTTTCTGCAGTTGAAGGAGAACAGAAAAGTTCTGAAAACTAAATCAGCATAGAAACGATAGTTTAGAATAAAAAATTACGTTCACAAAACATTTTAGTGTATTTCAGGATTTTTTAGTTCCAAAAGAGGATTTCCTAATTTTAACACAATTTCCAAAAAAAATCTGGATACCAAATTCGTCTGAAAATCGGTGTGAAAACAGTAACGTTTTGATCAGAAAACCCGAATTTGGAGATTTCAGTAGATTTTATGACTCCAGTTCCAAGCTGAAGGTTTGTGAAAATTTAATAAAATTTACAGAAAAGTGCTGGAATTGAAATGCTTAAACACTCTTAATTTTAGATTAATTTATAGAATTTTCAGTGGGAACTTGAAGAATTTGGATAAAGTAGTAGAGACAAAACTGTTCTGAAATTGGTTGAAGAAACCGTGAGGTTTTGGTCAGAAAAAGCATGTTTAGAAGTGCTAAAAGATTTTACGATTTTAATAAAATTTATAGAATAATTTTAAGACCTAAATCAACATGAAAATCAGCTAAGAAGCAGGATAAATTTTGGTCAAAATCGAGTTTAGAGAATATTGTAGTGAATTTCATGATTTGTTAATTCAAAAAAATTTTACACAATTTCTGGAGAAGATCTAGAATCCAAATTCGTCTGTGTTTTCCTCAGAAGATCTACATTTAGAGACTTCAGTAGATTTTAAGTTTTCAAGTTTAAAATTGAAGTTGTTTTAATCCAGCTTGAAAATAAGTAAAGAAACAGTAAAGCTTCGGTTTAAAAAAAATGTTTGGAGAAAGCTTAAGTGCATTTCAGGATTCTTCAGATGAAACTTCGAGGGTTTCGGTCATTTCAGACAATTTGCAAAAATATATGGAATCCAAAATCATCTTGGCGCAAAAACAATAAAATTTGGGTCAAAACAACAGCATTTAGAGATTCCAGAAAATTTTACGTTTCTCCAGTTTCTCCAGCCTAGATTCAGGTCCACGAAATATAGTGTTGTATTTACCACCATCTATTGACCGAAAAACCCACAGACCCAAATAGGCGTCTTTTACTGATTATCATCACGGTCACTAATTAACCACAACATCATTCAAATATTATTGTTATTATGTGATTTCTCTTAACTCCTTCATCATCAGTAGTATTTCGTGTTTATTCTTCAGAAATTTGTTTTTGATACCTGCACATCTGTGCTTCCAGCTTTTGCCTTCATTTTCATGCAGATTTTGGTCAAGAGTTCAAGTTTTTCGGTCTTCCAGTGTTTGGTCACCCTAGAGTCTGAAGCTCTAATTCAGTTTAACATTATTTCTGCACTTCTTTAATCCTCACTAGATATCCGTCCTCTTTTTCAGCTCATTCTTCTGCTTGAAACTTGTCCAGCTTTGTGGACAATTTTGCAGACCTTGGAAGAGCCTCGAAGGTTTCGAAATTCTACTGAGAGAAGAGTCGTTAAAGCCCCACTCAAAGCAAATGCTAAAGAAGGGTGATTGAAAAAGGCGATGAAAGGATTTCGTTGAGCAGACATAAAATATTATTGGACGTAAACAAGCAGTAAAGCTTCCAGGTCTGCTGGAATAAAATCCAGGCAGAATTAAGTGCCCCTCTTAAGGAACATTATACCCATTTAATACACTTGCACTGATAACTCATAAATCATCTTTTGTTATTACGTTTTCGCGATCATTGTCGAGATGAAGACGTAGGAAAGCGGTAATCCATCAACGTCGGACACCACAATCAATTTGAGTAAACGCGAATTATGAATTTTGCCGGTGTTGGCTTTGTATCCAAATTGCCCGATGATTAGAAGAACAAACCGCCATTTGAAGAGTGAAATTTGTCCAATCGGCTGAACCAATGAATGTAAAGAGTGCATCTGGTCAGGGCGCATAAGCTGGTCCACAAATTCCATTTTATAGACGGGCATAAAATGCTTATACTTATCCGCGCGCTCTACGGATGAATTTATCATGCGATATGGGCAAACATAAAGCGTAATATCCTCGCTAGCAATAAAAATTTATTCGACGCAGCAAAACTTGTTAAACCCTCGTCAAAAGTGGCTACTGACATGAAAGCCATAAAAAAATGCTCGACTTTAAACTTTGATCTCTGTGAGAACGCCAGTCTAAACGCATATGAGGTTCACCTAAATTCCTGAAAGTTCCATTCATATTTACCTGTTAAGTTACGAAACAAATACTCAGAAACGCCGTTTTCAAAAGCTCAAAATACATGTTTCATTAACTGCAGGATGTGCACATTTAATTTACAAAGTTAACTTTTTTTTCTCAATAACACTATGTATGTTATCTAGTCAATTGAGGTTCAGTAGATGTTTTAGAGTAAAGTAAGTAACAAGCAGGAAAATTTACGTCGAGGTTGAAGCACTCTGTGCATGTACTTGTAGTGGTTTACACAAATTTCACTTTCTTTTCAATATTTACAATTTACAGGCTGTGTAAAACGGAGCTAAACTAACTGAAATTAATTTAAAAATACGAAAGAGCTAAAACATCAAACTGTAAAGGTGTTTCGGGCGTTTTTGGAATGGTTTGCAAATTGAAGCTGCAGAGCCCGAAATAGCTCTAAAATCTCCTCGCAATATTTTTATGGACAAAGCTTTATTGTTCTTTTGCCGATGTTCAAACAAACTTCTCACTAAATTTACATTCACTATAGGAATCGGGCGAATTTTGATTCACCCTGCATATGTTCAAGTTCTGCATCAATTTAATTAAAAAAGCAGCGAAATAGTTAACACTCTTGTACTACTTACGTCAATATAATCATAAGCGTTTTCGAAACATCGGTTAAATTTTGAAAAACCGCCAAGAAAAATGTTGAACATTCAATTTTCTGAACGTGATTTTTTTTCCAATCGAACTTTATTCAAAATCTTCAAGTTCCCACTGAAAATTCACTAAATTATTCTTAAATTAAGAGTGTTTCTTTGAGCATTTTTAAGCATTTCAGTTCCAGAAATTTTCTGTGAATTTGATTCAATTTTCACAAACCTTCAGCTTGGAACTGGAGTCATAAAATCTACTGAAATCTCAAAAATCGGGTTTCCTGATCAAAAGTTTACTGTTTTCGCACCGATTCTCAGACGAATTTGATTTCCAGATTTTTTTGGAAATTGTGTTAAAATTTGGAAAACCTCTTTTGGAACTAAAAAATCCTGAAATGCACTAAAATGTTTTGTAAACGTAATTTTTTATTCTAAACTTTATCGTTTCTATGCTGATTTAGTTTTCAGAAAGAAAGTTTTAGTTTTTCTGTTCTCCTTCAACTGCAGAAACGTACAATCTACCAAAATCTCTAAATGCTGTTTTTTTGACCAAAACTTTACGTTTAAGCGCCGATT
>NW_026017232.1:0-3495 GCF_020466585.1 Dendroctonus ponderosae
CTCCGAACAACGCATTATTTGGGAGGTTGTATTATTTAATTTTTCATTATTAGATTACTTGAGTGGTTCAGCAAAAAAAGTGATAATATATTGGTAAGAACCTATATTTTTTAAATGTAAAAATTTTAGTATAGGTAAGTATATTTAACTAAATTATCTCTGACTTAGACCATGTGGACGATGTTATGCTGTTCTCATTTCGAGTGGTTCAGTTCATTTATGTACTAAAAGGCTTATGAATATTATTTGAGGGCAATAAAATGAGCCGAATAAAGAAAATACATATTTCTAACAGGCACCTTTGGCGTTTGGTGAAAAAGAACGTAATTAAACTACCTATATAAAACTAACAGTTTTGTATATATTGAATATTTTGAATACTCCATACATCATCTTAAACTGTAGACTGTATAACGCTGTATTATTATTTTATCCCTTTTAGGTTGAGGCTGTCGAAAACGATGAATGATTCTAAACTGAGAATTTACCCAACTCACAGAAGACTGGAGTCTTAGAGATAATTGAGTTTTAGAAATTATTTTTATTTTATGTGTGTTTGTGTTGGTTCTTGTTCATTTATTTAACAAAATTTTTATTGTATATATACATATGCCATTTGAGTTTTATTCATCAACTTTTCGAGCCTGTGAATTGTAAATTTAAAACATTTTGAAACAAATTAGCTTAAAATGTTTTGTAAATATTTTTATGAATACGTTATGGAATCATGAAACTACATAGTCATTCTTTGATGAGTACAAATATTTTAACTGGTGGTATATTTTTGTCCTCGAAGCAGGGCAATCCTATAATTCTGCTTCTAGGCCCATTATGTACCACCAATTAAAATACTTGCACTCTTCAGAGACACCATGTATAATGTTACAAAATATTTATTTGCAACGTTTAAATAACGTCTAGCGCAACGCTTCAGTAACATTTCAACGAAACGTTTCTGAGGGCTGACATTTGCAGTAACATACACATTTCTGAAACGTTTCGGGATTTTAATATACGTTTCTGAAACGAAAAATTGTTTAGCGGGTTACCGATTGAGAATAATTGAGTCATGACAAGACGCTTAAATTAGAGAGTCAAAAATTATTTGCATTATTTATTCTTTATTCAGAATGTGATTAGAGTTATATCAACAACATGATTCCATTCGATATCTGCAAGAACAGAAGCTATCACCCTATGCTGTTAAACAAATTATAGACAAYTTTAAGAATTATGTTTCCGTCACGACAATCGCGCAAAGTAATAATCAAAATAGTAATAATTCCGTTAGTAATGATATKATCGAAATTGTTATTTTGTGATTTTTCGCCGCATATCCAACAATGTATGTAAGACGAGCTGCGTTAGAGTCAGGATTGTCGCAATCAGCCAGTTTTATAATATTTCGCAGACATAAGTTCCATTCATAGATATTTTCCATAGTTCAACATTTGAAAGATACTGTTTTTGTTCAAAAGGTTACATTTTGTGAATTTCTCATGACTTGGTAGCAAGGAACCGATCTTTTTTGAACAATTTCATATRGACAGACGAAGCAAAATTTACAAGAAATTGTACCTGTAAATCGACACAATTCCCATTACTTGGCAATTCAAATGTATATGTGTGAAATTTTTTTACAAAATTTTGGCAATTTACTTTTTATTGTGCTATTAGGAATGATAGCGTCACTCAGTTTTTTGGATCACTCTAGATAAAAATGTGCTTATATACAATGTAAGTAAAGGCTATTTGAACTTTTTAGAACATTTTGAAGGCTACTATTTAGACAACTTGCCCCTCGCTGTTGGGCTTTGCATTTAGAACCAACCATTCCTTAGATAGAGCTTGTTCCGTAAACATCTGTTATTGACATTTTTTCCTTAAACAATTGACATTGACATCGACACTATAAAAAATAAGTTAACAAATCTAGGGTGGCTCAAACTCGAATTGGAAGGCAAATCCAACCATTCTAGAAAAATAGGGACTTGCATTTAAAATAAGAAAGTAAGGTAATAGTTTTCGTACACCCTGTTCTACAGAGCTAAAATGGAGATAAATATATTTTACATCGTTTCGGGACGACTCGGTATGACCGGAAACGAATTTTGAAGGTTCTAAAACAACCATAAGTCGGAAAATTTCTAATGCACTGCCTACATAAATCACCCTGTATAGCTGAGGTATATGCCTCTATTTTCTTAATTCTCATAATCTTCGGGTTCCACTTTCGATTTTTGAGAGTATTTTTTATTGCATTCGTGACATGATGCCTAATTGAATAGATTGTAAAAAACGGTTACACTTAAATCTCGATTTTAATTTAAAAAATCAAGTGACACTTAAATTATGATTTGAGTGGTGAGTTGAATCAATTGATGTAAATTGATGCTACGCTGTGACGAACTTACCTTTTATCATACTCCTTTCCTTACTTTGTCTATGTCAACTATAGAAATAAAGCAAACCTGCCACCAGGGTTTCCCAATTGGGGCTAAGGTAAACGGAACCTTTAAAATTAAATTAAATTATAATATTAAATAAAATAAATAATATTAAATTAACGCAAAGTTTAATAATGGTATAAAGTAATATAATGGTACAACGATGTAGCATCTTTACATTTAGGTTATAATGTATTGACGCAAGAACTATGTAGGTGGTTTGTATGTTACTGTAATTCAACTTGGCTTGCAGCCGTTTATCTCATCGTCATAATTTTTAGCAGGAATCTTTTTAATTTCTTCCAATAAGGTAGCCTCAAATTCTCGTAGACCTTGTGGCTTTTTATACTGAAATAAAGATAACATTATACAGTATATATGGTGTTTGGAAACTTTATAGCTGACGTAAAGAACTTACCGTAATTATCAGTGTATTAAATTTGTGGCAAAAGTTAACGTTTTCTTGATTCATTTCGATACCTAGTCGTTCTAAGTCAGGTACATTTATTTCCTTGTAATACTTCTTGTTGGTAGTACGAACAATTAAGGAGTATGAACCCTTATCTATAGTTACTGAATACACGTCGATTGGATATGGCATGTTTCTTATTCTCCACTCAAGATTGATCTTTGTAATTCTCCTCGTTATAAACGGCTAAAAAATGGCAGTTAATCAGCAGCAGTACATTCGGCCCTTAGAAGCTTAAATACAAATAACAATGGTTTCACATGCAAGGCAATTTCAAGAGTCAGTTCTTTCTTATTATTTACCTGAGTGGAATTTTCACGAATCATGCATTTCTGTTCCGCATCATATTTAGGCTCCGGATCCCCAACTTCAATATCCCAGGCATCCTCGCCTTTCAATTCATTGTTTGTCCTCCATGCTCTGCGAGTGACGCAATTTGTTAGTAAATCGTATTGCTCCACCAATTCCTTGCCGTCTTCAAAGTCGTAATGCACTTTTCTTGAATTTCTGTCGATAATGCAAGACTTTTTTGCTTTCTGCAGCTTACTAAACCAGTTGTTCATCTTCAAACCGCATCTA
>NW_026017233.1:0-47072 GCF_020466585.1 Dendroctonus ponderosae
CAAGGGCAATTTTAACTTTTTTTCTAAGTTAAGCAGTTTACGTAATATGTGATAATTAAAAAAAGTGTTGATTTCTTGTCATTTCAGGATATTTCAGGAACCAATTCGGGTCTCTATCTTTAAAAATGTAGAAGTTACCCATATGAAGATTCAGAAAATGGTCACCCTGTATATATACTTATTGCAGGTGCAGATATATGATTGTTTCAGGAAAAAAACGTGACCTTTGCATTTTTTTTTTCACTTTTTCGTTGTTTATGCAAATAGCACACCTTTTGATATTTGTAGAATACCATTCCCGAGCGATTCCAATAATTATCTAAGTGACGTCACGTTAGAGCAATTTTTAAGCTTTAAGCAATTTAAAGCAAGCGTTAAGTTGGAGGTAAATATTTGAGAAACCTTCGAAACATCACGCAATCCTATTTGTTTTAGTGGTTGCTCCTGTATTCAGAAAACTTAAATTATAATAATATAATTGACAAAAGTCTCAAAATCAACAAAAAAAAACCTCTTAGGCTGTCGAATTAATATGAAGGGTTGTCTTGCCATGATGAAAATGCCCGTGGTTAATTTGCTCCAAACACTTTGAAATAAAGCTATAAATCATACAAGCACCTTGATTGAATCATCCATCTGCCAATAATTACTCTAATGTAGTAAAGTAGCTTCTGGTTAATCTTATTCTCGACTTACTGAAAAAAACCTGTCCAGACGATATGAAAAAATATATCCGTTTCCTTTAACCGTATATGACGGAGTTAAAGTAGACACTTATGCGCGCAAATTAGAACGTCCTCTAATTAGTTTATGATGCTCAAGGATGATGAGTTTTTGTATTGATAGGTGCATTTTGTTGTTGCTTTGAATGTTTTGAACTTGCTTTAATAATTAGCTAATGCATGCAACTGCTTGTTTACTTATCCAATTTCCTTGAGTATAATGTAAGCGGACTTGCAGCTTTAAAAAAAAAGAAAATCACGAATGAGTTTATCAAATTCAATTAAATACGACATATGCACAAAGTGGTAATACATCATACTTGAATGGCACAGGGTAACAGTTCAAAGAATTTTACACGTAAAATGTCTTCCGTCTGAATGAGCAGTAGTTAACGTATTCATATGTTCAGTTTGCCGATAATGCAAATCACGAAATCATTTTTTATTTAGCCCGTAACTCACGATTTCCTTATTTTTATTTTAATGGAAGTTGAAATGTTTTACTTCAACAATTTTTTTTAACAGCTGGATATTTCTTCGGTAAATTACAATAATATGTTCTCAACAATAAACTTGGTAATAACGATGTTTAAATAAATAACTTTTAAGGTAAGTACGTAGAAAGCTAAAAACTTTGACGTCATAAACATGCAGACACACATATTGAATGGATTTTCTCACGGTCATTTAATTTGATGTGGCCTAAACCACGACTCATCATGATAGTTAATGAACTACCATTTAACCACCTGGCCAAAACCGATAAAGAAGATACCGAAAATCACTTTCAGTTTTCAAGGTATTGCGGGATTGCCGCAGTTTCTTTTTTACTTAAAAATAAATTATTTTATTCGAGAGATTTTATTTGAAACATTAAAAACTTATGAAGCAAACATCAGCTAAATGTCTTCTAAATCTTCTTTATTTCCTAAATCTAAATTATTTTTACCACGCAACATCATCATCAGGTAAGTGACATTATACAACAAAGACATTAATAGAGATTTACAGGCATAGCACTGTTAATATCTTGCTGCGTGGGTATCTTGGCTCAACATTTTCTTTTAACCAGGGTAAATAATTTGAATATGCACGGTGAAACTTAAACTTTTGAATTTTTGAACTTTTGGATTTGAACAACATCTGTATTTGGAAAAACTCCAACTTTTGGAAAATTATAACGGGATCCATATACTCATACGTATATTTGGAGGTAGTTTTAAGAATATGCTTTTGAAAACTTACTTTGAAATGTATAACGATGTTTAACATGAATAACGTTTACCTTCTTTGAAGATACGCTAAGTAGATGACTGTCTCATTTTCATTATGAAAGTATTTTTGTTTATTACCAGATAATTGATTGCCTCTTCAGAAAAGATTAAAGCTACCGAATGAAATGGAAGTAGCCGCATCTGAACAGCTGATTGTTGGAGTTATACTGAACGTAGTATCCATAAGAAACAGTTAAGATCGTGTTGGATTTGATAGAAGCAAGCAAAAACACCAAACTAATGTTTGGATGATGAGCTACACTACTACTATCAGTTGTTCTCAGTACAAAATTGTCCTTTTGTTGCAGCTGCATTATAAGGTTGAAACATGTTTGTTTAACAATAAAAACTGATTTTGTAAAGTGAAGTTGAGCACCACCAGAAGTTCAGACGAGAATTACTACAATTTCAATGAAATGAAGCTTTTCAATTATATTGCAGGACAAAGAAGAAATGAAGTAAGAGAACAAGCCAACAAAGCCAGCCGAATCTGAAGTGCACCTCGGGACATTATTTGGAATAACATCAACATGTGCAAAAAGTAAAAGATTAAAATGTACAAAACCTGTATTAGACACATACTAACGTACGCTATAGAAACAAGAGCTGACAACAAAAGAACACAAAAGACGATACGAACAACAGAAATGCAAATACTCAGGAACATCTCAGGGCAGACACCAAGAGAGAGAAAAAGAAACACACATATAAGACACGAATGTAAAGTGGAAAATATAATCAGATGGGGACGCAAACGTAGAAGGAAAGGAAACAGCATAGGGAAGAGTGGCAAGAATCGCTAGAGCTAGATCATGAACAAGACTCCCCCCGGAAGACCGCCAAATAGATGGGTGGAGTCATGGACATTGACATTTCAAGAGAATTAAGTTGGAAAATACAGGTCTAAGGCCAACAACAATAAGAGGAAGAAAATAATTATTTTCATATTGTCCATGGATTCATATGATAACACAGAAGTACTAAGTTGTTATTTAGTACTGTTTTCTTGTCGTTGATTAGTAACTTTAATAAAGAATCTTAAAATTTGTCTTAAATGTGTAAAATTTGTCTTAAATGTTATAATTAATTGTCGTACCCACATTGTTTTTAACAAGAAACTGTAAGAGTCGAAAATTTACTAATTTCAATTGTACTTTAGCCCTTTAATAATTATTGTATAAAATTCAAACATTAATTAGAGACACTCAGCCATGCAGTTAATAGCAATATCATGTTACAAACGGTGCTCTTTTTGTTTTATCAGGGATGTTAAGTCTGGCAGCGTGGAGACCAACCCACAAACCCACTAAACCCATCCGAAATCGAAGCGACCAAGGGGGTCACGTGACCCGTACAAATCGGCACGTGTCATCCGCTGCTTGGGCATTCAAGTCATTACGTAAGCCCCTTTAAAAACCTTTTATTTTCACGGTAAACAGAACGGGTGGAAACGACCTAGCAATTTTTCAACATTTGCGGTTATGCCTTTCAGGAAATATAAATAACTCCTAATTATATGGAAAAATTTCAGTTTTTATTGAAATAAAAAAATCTGAGGGTTTAAGGCAAAGGCTGAGGGTTCAAAACAACTTGAAGCATATTGCAAATGGTGTTCTAGAATTCTTATGTATGGTGAAAAGTTGGTATCTTCTTGAATGGGTTGACTTGAACTGAAAAGTGGTTCCGTCTCGCACTATTTAATACGATATGCCATTCTTATTTCAGGTTTTCTTATTGTAACAATTATCAGTTAACTTTTGTACCTTGATTTTCACTTTTAGAACTTCAAAACCAAAATACTCAATATCGCTGGTTTGCTAATAAACATACAAAAAAGTTTGACAATCACAATTAACAATCACGAGACTTTATTGAATGTTCATTAATAACTCCGTTCAAATCAACGATTCAATTTTTTTATTTAATTCACGTGTGTTTTGAGATATTGATCAATTAATTATCTCATGTCTTACTTAATCCTGACCCTCTTTTCAGCCTTCAAATGACTTGGTTATTTACATGCATGTACAAATATACTACATACCTACGGGGGTCGAAGATGCGTAATTATGCTGCCGCTCGATAGTGACAAATTGGAGCAAAAAAGAGTAGAAGAAAAAGTAAATTGGTAAGTAATAATTTCAAAGCTGTTGCTTGCTATGAAAATATGTTAAATAAGAAGAGCTGTAGAACAGAAGCAGGTTTCGAAGACTGATATTAGGTTTTAAGCTAAGAATTTTTAAGCTTTATAAGTTTTTTTTTGAAGACCAATTGGGATTTATTTGTTCTTGAAAAGTATACAGATTGAACAAACAAACCTTTAGAAAGCTAGACAAAGGATTTTTAAAGGTTTCTTAGGTGGATATATTAATTAATTGGTTGACAATTTTGTACTTAATCTCGCGGTAAAAGGAATATTTTAAGTTGACAGTGAAGGTTGATTTGCTTGGGTTAATTAACCTTTATGGTATGTATATTATTCTAAACTGCTCAGCAAAATTACACGGCCAAATTTGCCCTAACTTTGCAACCTGATAAATTCTGCCTGCTGTGAGCTATTGATTTCTGAAAGTTGTGAGCGTAAAGAAATATTTTTTGGATTTCAACATCATAGGCATAAAGATAGACCTCAAAATGATTGTTCGTTTTTTTCGTTCGATTTTTTTACTATCTTTTTTATTTACGGGGTGATGTCAAAAAATCGACTTTTACGGTGACAACATTTTTCCTCTTGGACGATTTCAAAAATCTACAGCTGCGGTTGAAGCTAAAGCATCATGTAAGAAGATATAAGTATGATAGTCGATTCAAGACAAAAGTTCAATCAACTGAATATCAATTCTGAGAGAAGAAGGTACCAAACATGACGGCCGATCCATATCATAGCAAAGAAATGTGTACCATGCAAAGAAATCTAACTTTTGCTACGGGTAAAAGAGTATTTAGAAAATTCAGATGTGACTCACTTTCAACGCAACCCTATATTTTCAAATCCTACTAGCGTCATTTTCCTAACATTTTTAGCTTCAACATTCAACAAGCTGCTATCAATTCTGTCAAGTATTCTTTCTTATATTTAAATTCTTATGTTTAAATTCTTATACTAAAATATTATGCACATCTACTTATATAGTGGTACATTTAGGTTATTTAAAAAAACTATGGCACATGACTTTTTAGTGTTGACCTTTGTGATTATTATGGTAATCAACCCTTTCAGAAGCAGTAAAAAGGGTAGTTATTGAAAGGGACGACCGGACAATATATTAATTGCCTAAATGGCTTCAGCTTAATTCTAATGGGTTTCATTAATTTATAATTACAACTTATACTAATGTATATATTGTTTCATTTTACCATCGAAATTATACGCTGTTTGTACTATGTGGGCATAATAAAATTTCATTTATCGCTTTTTTGCTCAGCGATTAACCGGACTTTCACATTAGTCGGTTTCGGTTTTTTATTTTTTTTTATATAAAGGTTAACTTCGATTCTAGCAAGAAAATTAAATGTACCACTTATGGTATTACTTAACCACTTAAGACATTTCTATCACTTTAGAATGGATTTTTTATATTCATCTGTGTGGGTTTTAAATCAATGGATTTTGATTGATTTTACAAGCGTATCTGTAATAAGAATAGGCAACTACGATAAATAGTTAAAATAAAAAGAGAAGTAAAAACTATGGCACCTCGCTATGCATCTGTTTTATGTAATGTGTTAAAAGCTACATGCACTTTATCTTCTTAAACTCTTCTATATGATTATTAACATGTTTATATAATTGAAAGGATAATTCAAAAATTTAAATATGGAACATTAGGATATTTAATACAATGTATTATAAATTAACTACTAATTAAAAAAAGATCCTTTCATTTATTTTGGTGCAATGTTCATCTAATGATATTCAGCAATGTACTAAATTAATGTTTCAATTTTCTTTCTATATTAGAAAATACCTTAAATAAGAATAGCCATTCTTCATGCCATAGCCATAAGGCCTTCTTGTAAAGTCTATTCGAATATTTCAAGTTTTAAATTTATACTAAACAAAAGATTTATCGTGATTAAAAATTAGCGCACTTTACTGTAAGCATTCTCTTTGCGTATTTAGTTAGTTGTACAAGAAAAATAGTGAAAAACACGATTCACACGAAAAACTGAAATATTTACAAAAAAGGAAATACATTAAAACGTAACAACACTGCTCCGTCTGTGTGTTATACTTAGTTGCCTAATTGAAGGTCTTCTGAAGGAGGGTGATCTTTATGCAAGTTCGACATTGTTATACATTTTAAGTTTTTAAGAGCATAATTTACAAACTATCCAAAAAAAATAATGTAGCGTTTATGTTTGTGAACAATTATATGTTTGGATGCATGGTTTTTATGGCCTTTTAAAATCGGAATTTTCAGTGCATGCAAGCAAGTTTTGCAATAAGATTTAACTACGCTGATGGTTTACACGTTTCTATTGAACTATTCCATATGTTTTTCAATACCAAATTCGAAAGGGCTGGTACTAAAAAAATCTAATATTATCGGGAAATATTCGCCTATTAAACAAATTCCTTTATTAACCACCGTTCTCCCAAAAAAAATATTTTAGGGCGAATGATAATCAAGCATTATTTGTTAGCCACAAACAGGGTGGACAAAGGACACTCACTGACCAGGCCACACGTTCGGTGTCAATAGTCTGTCAAATTACAAGATGGATATGTTTTCGATAGACCGATAGTAAATGAAACGCCATTCATCCCGCCCTTTTCCGTCAACAAAGTAGAAAAGTGAAAATACCGGGAATGACAATGATCATGTTTAGGGCTTCCGAATTTGATGTATCCGAAACCCTCTAACGAGCCATTTATATTCAATGGATCGAAGGGAATGATGATTTCGATAAATTTAAATATTGGTGAGACCATGAAAGCATATAAATAACGTTAACTTTGAAGGTTGAAACTTTTGTGAATGTACTCGTATGTTCCAAGATTTTAAATACCTACTGCATTTCAGCTTAATATATTAATCAGTTACTCACGGATCAAAAAGTTAATGAATGGCTGTCAAATTGCATCTTATGAGTTCTTAGCAGCGAAAACATAGACATGTTTTGTTGGTCATTATCTAATATAAAACATTTAAAAAGTTTCAAATTTGGAAAATCTATTRATAACGAGTTGATGATTGATCCAATTCGAGGTTGGGAAAGCTAAACCCTGCTATTTGATATCTGTCAAAGGTAAACGTCATCCGAAGCGTTTTTGYTTTAGTTGAAGGTTTGCCATTTTGGAATATGGATCGTTTAACTGTTGAAGAACACTTAAAAATTATTACGTGTTACTATAAAAATGTTGATTCTGCTGTGTCAACGTTGAGGGCTTTCGGAAAGGGTTCGGAAAGTAAAACCTTGCAATTTGACATCTGTCAAAGGTAAACGTCATCCGAAGCGTTTTTGTTTAAGTTCAAGGTTTGCCATTTTGGAATATGAATCGTTTAACTGTCGAAGAACGCGTCAAAATTATTAAATGTTACTAAAAAATGGTGATTCTGCTGTACCAACGTTTAGGGCTTTACGAGCAGATTACGGTCGACATAATCGACCCACAGAGCAAACAATTTCGAACACAGTGGAAACATTTTAAGAGACTGGATCGGTTACTGATATTGTAAGGTATGTGCATCATCGCAACATTCGTTCAGCTGAAAATATCGCTGTTGTTGCTCAAAGTGTGGAGGAAGACCCGAATTTGTCGATTCCCCGACGTGCTCAACATTTGGGCTTGTCTTTCGGCTCATTGTGGCGAATTTTGCAATTGGATTTGAGGCTCCATCCGTACAAAGTCCAACTGACTCAAGAACTTAAGCCTCAAGACAATGGGCAACGCAGAACATACGCAAATTTGGTGGTTGAACAGCAAGCCGTTGATGATGATTTTTCGAAGCGAATTTTCTTCAGGGATGAGGCTCATTTTTCGCTCGGTGGTTACGTGAATAAACAGAACAGCCGTATATGGGGCTTTCAAAATGTTCAAGTGATAGCAGAAAGTCCGTAAAAATGATCCGGTGGTGTTATTGGCCCGTATTTTTTAAAAACGATCAAGGAAGAGCCACAACAGTCAATCCTGAGCGCTATGGACGCATGTTAACCGATTATTTTTGGAGAGAGATTGAAGATTATGATCTGAAAGGCGTGTGGTTCCAGCAGGATGGGGCAACGAGTCATACAACACTGGTAGTTAGAGCTCTATTGCAAGAGAAATTTTTGAGATTGAGTGATGTCAATTGACCGGCAAGATCTTGCGACTTAACACCGTTAGATTTCTTTTTGTGGGGCTATGCGAAATATCGTGTTTACGCCAACAATCCTCAAAGTTTTGGGCAACTGAAAGCCATTAACCGTGCAGTTATGACCGAAACATTACCGGTAATGTGCCGAAAAGTCATTCAAAATTACCTCAAAAGGATTAAGGCCTGTAGGAGGTCCCGAGGAGGACATTTAAATGATACTATTTTTCACGTATAATGGAAAGGTTTAATCTTTATATTGAATTAAAATTTTCGTCTCCATCTGAATATTTTTTGTGATTTTTTAACTTTACTTTCTGAAGCATAAAATGGATATCCCTGTATTACAAGCTGTGTGTCCTATCGCCGACTTTATTTAACTTCTACTTTGAAGAGATATTTCGAGATGCACTGGAAGACTCTCCTGAAGGGATTAAAATGAACTGCGAAAACATAAACAACATCAGATACGCAGATGATGTTGTCCTCGCATGTAGCCCAGCGGATCTTCAAACTCTTCTTGAGAAAATTAATACAACGAGCGAGGAATATGGACCTAGCGTGAACACCTTAAAGAGATAACATATAATCATCAGCAAAAACGCCAAAAAAAAAAASACTCAAGAAMCTATACAACGAGTCGAGAGATACAATTACTTGGGATCAATGGTAAATSCAAAGTGAGATCAATCCGTAGAAATTAAGTRCAAAATCAAGAAMGCAAGAATTAYTCAATAAAATGAAAACATTTTTYGTCAGCAGAAACCTAAGCCTACAACTGAAACTCAGAATGATCAGATGTTACATCATTCCAGTCTATTGTACGRCGTTGAGCCGTGGACCATGACAGAAACCTTGATGAAAAAGCTCGAAGCGTTCGAAATGTGGACATACCGGAGAATTCTGCGMATCTCATGGATCGAGCATATAACTAACGAAGAAGTAGGTACTTAGAAGAATGGGAATAAAAGAATGAAGMGCATTCGCAGTGAAGAGAAGAAAAATAGAGTACTTCGGACTTAATATATATATAATATATAATATGGACTACTACAACTTATTCTACAGGGAAAGRTCGACGGCAGAAGAAAACCAGGAAGACGAAGAAACTCGTGGCTGCAAAACYTACGCCAGTGGTTTGGGATGACATCTTTACAATTATTTAGACAGACAGCTGATTTTCCCGAAATTGAAAATATAAGGTCTCCTCTTTATATTAGAATTCAGCATATTTCMAAATTRTATTTTGCAGAAAATYATTTTGCGTCTYTACCAATTCTGGATCTCTTTTTTAAATGTGATCAGTCCTATTTGCATCAATTTCATAATATCATTAGACTGAACACTTCAWACAAAAAAATTTKAAAATCTTAATACTGTTAATATTGCAGAAATGAACACAATGAAATGAAAAATGAATTAATTTTTCGCTTCCAAAGTATCTTCTTAGCTTTATAAAGTTGTTTTGTTCCAGTGTCACTTGGTTATCTGTCGCTATAATGCTAACTGAATAATAAACACATCAAAATACCGGCTTGACACTTTTTTAATACGTTGAGTGAAAGGACTGAATTAAAGGGTAAAGCATGAATTAAAGGGGTGAATTTAGCGTCGCGCATACTAAAACATTTAATCTATATGTGAGTTGATCGGCCACGCAATTGGAAAGGATTAGGTGATGTATAAAGATAATTAACTTGTAAACGGCTTACATTGTCAGCAATTGCTTTCATCTGTTTTTAAATAATTAAATTTTATTTTCRTTTAAAAAAATTAATTYAATCGACYCACATACATGTAAGAATTYGAACGGGAAATATGAGAGCCGAATATTWAAARAAAATTGCCTAAGTTCAATATAAATGTTTAGCGTTAGTCACTTGACTTGTTTGTTRCTCATAAAGTAAATAAAGAAATTGCAATTTGAAAGAGTGAAACTGATTAAYTTGAAATAATCACCAATCAAGTACTTATTAACTGATGATATGTAAAGTGTATATTATGAAGCTATATTTCGAAAAATAGTCGATATAGTTCWAACAARAATTATTTTTTYTGTGCACACTGGTAGSAATTCCRCCGCAACTATKATTGTKTTCATCAACTATTAATAAKGAAAAATATTTAACAAAAGTCATTAATAACCGAAACTRTTAAAACGTTCAATTAAATGTAAAGAACGCGAATCGGTCTTGCATTATAGTTCATAAAAGAAGCACAATGACAATATTGCACGTTTGAAAGTAGTCAATAGTTTTTCCAATTTTAAAATTAAGTTAAAAATAGATTAAATTTTTAAGGTTTCTTGGAAAAGAAAAGGTGTCACTCAATTTTGTACAATTCAGTTATACAAAAATGCAATTTTCCTACAGGTGATACATTTCAAATTTCAAAATATAAATGCTATCAAATTGATACAGAAATATAAATAATGCATATAAAGCATGCCTTCATTCTTTATAGGAGCATTCGACGCATTTGAATTGTCGCAATGTCCACCTTGTGGAAGTTCCTAATTTAAATTTAGTGAACGCTCAAACTTAAATAAATATAAACTGCAGTATTCTCACTCTAATTTAATCATCGATCAGTGTTTCAAATAAACTAAAACTGAATTGATATTATTTTATTTATAAATTTCGGTTTCCCTCTGGTTTGGGGCAAAAAACTGCTTACTTTAATTTATGTCATATTTAGGTTAGTTATATTTATGTTATTCTGTTTCTGGATTTCATAATTTTGGCCGCAACGAGCTGCTTTTGAGTTGAAGAAAAATTTTACATTACATTACGAAAAAAAAACATTTTCAGTTTTTGATATATCAGTATCTTTCAATTTATTGGCGTGATCATTAAATATTTACTTAATATCTAATTAAGGCCCAATAGTTTCAGCTTTCTGTAATTTAACAAGACGGAATTATGTAAATTAAAAATTAGCAGGACATAAAATTAACTAGATAACAATTCCATACGGTTAAATATATTGCTTCGATGATATTTTTCCAATGTGTTCAAAAGATGCCCTCAGAATAAGTTTTAAATAGCTTTTATTTCTGCAATTATATTCTATGCCCCTCCTTCAAAGCTCTGGGATATGTATCAATATTATTCACCATTAAAAAACAACCAAAAATATTAGTTTGGAGACATGATATTACGTAAAATACAACTTCAAGTGTTCATCTGGTTTCAAATCCACTCACCTTCTTCTAATATTCGCAACAGCAAAAAGCAAAAAAATTAGACAATTTGAGGTCA
Source organism: Dendroctonus ponderosae (assembly GCF_020466585.1). Lineage (NCBI taxonomy): Eukaryota > Metazoa > Arthropoda > Insecta > Coleoptera > Curculionidae > Dendroctonus > Dendroctonus ponderosae. The sequence continues at coordinate 11,556 of NW_026017233.1, forward strand.
GCGTAGGATTTCGTCAAAAAATTATTTCGTCGTTAAATTATTTCGTCGAAACAGTCAAACCATCGAACATGACCCAATAAGTCAACTTTCCTTTATCTAAAGCGATATCTATGTGTATTTAAGAAAGCAAAAATTAATCGTTTTTTTCATAACAAGTTTCTATAGGTAAAGAAAATCTATATGTTACCCGTAATGTACAAAATTATCTTGAGTGTTTCGCTTTGATGTAAACACATCTATTGCCCTACTAAGAAATGTTTAACTAAAAAAAAATATTTAATAATTTAAATATTTTGAGAAATACCTAATGTCTGCTGTTCTATTCCCTTTTGTATAGAGTTAAATTGAAGCGATGCTACTTAGTAGGGCGTTTTAATATTTAATTTCACTGCTATTTTCAAGGTTAATATAACGCATGGTGTTATAAACTTCGGACTCCCCCAATCCGGAATAAAATTAAAATACTCCAACTCAACAACTGGTCAAAATGGATAATATCTTGTGACGATCTAAAACGCATCTACTTGAGATAAAACTGTCTGATAAAAAAGATGACGCACCCAAGCTCATTAAAAATTATACAGGACGGCAAGTAGTAATTACTAACGCCAATTAAAAAAGCATATAGATATTGTCGGTAACAGAGATAACCCTAAAATTAAATTGTGCAATATGGCTCGCGTTCTATGTAGGGTGAATTGCTTTTGCCGATGAATATTTATGATTTACGGGAAATTGAGCGTAACTTTTCTCTACCCGTATGTTTCCGCATTGTTTTATATCTCTGTTTATCGGCGTCGCTTTTTCAGGTTCAGCATAGTTTAACAGCTCTAATAAAATATAAACAATTTATTTTATTGTGTCAGTTAATTTGCAATTACTTTTTGAATCTTATAAAGAAAATGTAATCTCAATATAATGTTTGTAAATTTTAGGAACCTGTTTACTTTTATTGCAGTTAGGTATTTTTAAGTTGTAATATTTCAAGTTAAAGATCTTTCATGCAAAATATCCCTCACATTCAGCAATCAGATCTACCACGAGATCAAAACGCGTTTGAAAAGATGAAGCAAAAAATACGATGCACAATGGTGATATTTCGATTCCTTCTTCATTGGCTTTTTCTTCCTATGCAATGAAATGTGTTTGTCAGCTGCTTTAATCCTTTTTGCCAGTCACACGCTTATATTGTCCTATCATATCAAATTTCTATTTCTGCCCTTAACTTTTGAGTAAACCCTCTATTATGTTCAATAAGCACCCTTTCACCTTTGTGGGGATTTTAGCGATTACCTTGTTGTGTGTGTTGAGAATGAATTCGCAAATGTTCCTTTAGAGAAGCGGATGTTTCTGAGTTGACTGGATGTTCTTTTATATCGCATTTAGATATATTTGTATCTAGTAACTTTTACTTGTAGGTATTTATAAAGAAATTCAAGTCAATTCAGAACGCTTTTTGCAAATGTCTAAGCGAGCGATCAGATTAAAATCGCATAGTGCGCTTTGGCAATTAGCAAAATTTAAATTTACAAACGTATACTCCTAAGTGCCTACCTACTTAAACATAACACAACAATTAGAAAAGTTAATTTTCTTTGTTTTAAATTATAGCTTTATTATCCTTTTCTCCTGGGTTCCACTTTCCCATTTAGCTTTGTAATCTCATATTCATATTTTCTGATCATTTTACAGTCACATAATACAATTTTTTTATGATAATCTTCAGTAAAATAATCAATATTTTTTTGCAGGAGTACCTAAGCCACAACTTAATATTTACCTTTCTACCGGGTTTAGGTTGTCATTACTTTTTTTTATAGTTCAAACGTTCTCTTTTCCCTTTAAAGCTTGCAATATCCATCTGTAGAGTAGTAAAACGAATTTTGCCGAAAATTTACCATTGAAATGTTGAAGTTGAAGTGAAAACATACATATTTCAAAAGTATGTCTGTTGCAGAGCATTCTGCCTCAAATACATTTTTTATTGTCATTTTTTTTTAAGTACGGAGAATAAAGTGTAAATAAGAACAATAAAGCTTTGGCTTTATATTTATTTCATAAATTTGCAAATTTTTTATTTCTATTTCACACAGTTCACCACCCAAGATGCAGTGATTTGGACTGGCAGCCTGCAATATTTTGAACAAAGTTTGCAAAGTGGACAAAGGTTTGGAAATATTACAAAAAATGTAGTCTTTCCGCTCATCTAACGTAATATCATGTCACTAAAGAAGGCAAGCTATAATCAGTTTATTATATTCTCATTTATGCAATTCTGCTATTTTGACTAGTATTCGGGGGTGGTTTCGGCTTATATGAAGGGTGGTATTTTGTCCGTTATTTTGTACAATGCCTGCTTGTTGTGCAAGGGCATGTTTATTGAGATTGTCTGTGGGAAAAGTGTTTGATTAGATTTTATTTAGGTGTACCATTTGCAGCTGCAAGTTTTGATGAATGAAATATTGATGACCGGCATATCGTATTGAATATTCATATAAGTACAAACTTATTTCGTATCCTTTTAAAGACATTATGCATATCAACTGAGCAATATTGATTATTATGCATAAAATGTTTTCATTTTACTTAAATAGTCGAAAATTACAAAGCATAGCATGAGGGTAAAACCAGTGTCCGTAATTTATATAATTTATAAATTATTCTACAGCTGGATTGTGACTTTAAAATAAGATGTTAATACATCAACGTGGATCATTTATTTTAAACTAACACTTGAATATGATTAAACTTTGCTTCTACAATGAGATCGATTTTATTTAAATTATGCAATGTTCATGCTGCTGCAAATTTTACCTCCTGGTATAAATCGATATATTTTTACTACTATTACTACTACGATTTACTATTACGAAATAAACGTATTTGATACCAACTTATGTTTCGTCTAAAACTAATAATGATTTTGAGTGAACCTAAATCAAAAAAATATTTTTTTAGTGAAATAGTAAGCGAATCAAACTGTGAAAATAAAAAATCCAAAGAACAACCTTCACAATTTTAATTTAAATGAAAACATATCAATAAGCTACTTCCATAACTAAATCGCCATAAATTTGAAACATTTGTGTCACTAAGATTAAGATAAGACAACAGTGAAACATTTCACTGGTGTCTTATCTTAGTTATTTCCTTACTTTGATGCCTATGAATTCCTACTGATATGAAATAAGAAAAATGATTGACAGTATTTCAAGTACCATTGGGTTTTGAACATTTTTTATTAAATTTCAATTGGATATTTTAATGTGTTAAAGGTGCATTTTCTTTAAGTTTTTTTCTATTTTTTTTTATTTCTACTATCATAATTGTTTAGATATTTTTGGAATCATTATACCGCCATCCATGGATATCTACATAGTAACATTTCAACTGACTAAGAAAGTTTAATAAAAAATTGACCTGCGGATGTCTAAATAAATGTGGAAAAGGTGGAAAATTCTAAAAACAAAATTTTGCTTTTCGAATGGATGGAACCGCGGTGACAGAAACAAACAATATCATTGAGAAAGGTTCGGAAAACAGTATTGTTTTTAATTTTAATATTCGTCCAATAATTTAAATTTTATTTTCAATTTGAGTTTCACATAACGAACACTATTTTTTAGACGTTTGTGTTTTTCGTAAAAATTTGTAGCACTAGCAAAAAGAAGTCTAGTTCCTTACCACGTAGTAACCAATTTATAACACGCGTTAGTCAATAATTATAAAACTCTTGACAATTAATTTCCTTAAAACATTATCGCTTACTACAACATTTGCAGCTAATGCCTGAAATTCTTAAAACATTCGGTTGCTTCAACAAATTAGGACTCTTACATAAGGACAAATTTAAAACGCGTTTCGATATTCCCAAAATTTTTTTTTTTTATTAACTTTGACCATTATTAGCAGAGAAGTCAGACATTTCTTTTAAATAATTGTTAAGTCACATCGTCTTCTTTTGGAGCCAAAGAATGTCGCAGTGCCCTTTTGATCATGTGCTTACGGGACACCCTGTATAATATTGCATATATATTGTTTGCAACCAAGTAAGAGACTGTCACGACGATAGTTAGGAAAGCAGTAGCATTAAGGAAGCATCTATTTTAAGAAAATACGATTAAGGACATACCTTGATCAGCGATGCATCTTCCCATATTACCTTCATAAACTTTTTRGAGCCTYCTTCTGAAACAAAAGAAAAATATCRGTCTAGTGRAATATCAGTATAGTTTAATTATATGAAAGATTACATGCTAAACTCCTTTTAACTTAGTACGCAAGTACGCATGTAGGTAWAAGTTAGTTTGGTTTAGTGCTCAATTCACTTATTTTATCTCATCATTTATCACAAAAATCTGTAWTGAATATAATTCCAATGAAGTAGAAKMWAATCTTCATACTTTAGTGATAAATTTTAATACTAACTTAATTCTGYYAAAGAAACTCATGATTACTGGGATCCGTTCAGTGTAAYTGTAATTTGAGTACCAACAATTAGCTKTAATTTTTGGACATAACACTTCATATCTTCAACAATTATGTAAATCCACAATAAACAACAATRGTTCACCAACAACTATAAATTMGACAGAAAAATAATCTAAAATGCATTATTTGTTATTTGTAGCTGAATGGATGAAYTATTTCAATTACTGCATCTGCATGAAACGAKAATTATTATTAGTAAATGMAACTAAMARTCTGAATTTTGAACTATTTCTCTGAGAAATGKTAGTGAAATTAAATTGTTTTCTTGTTTGCTACCGTTTCAAAATGTRCAAAAGCTATAGTCGATCTTTAATATACAAATTATACAGATATCATGCTAGAAACCGTATCGGTGAACAATTACTAGCAACAMAATTTGRATAATTTGAATGAACTGAATAAAATAAATTGAACAAGCCTAGAAACACGTTTAAAGAGYAAGATTGCTTAAAAAATGATAATAAAAATCTCTTAAGCTACATTTYTKATCTCTCTGGCTCCTAAACCCGTGGTTTTGTGATAAGGTCGATTAGSTAAATGTCCTCATTTTAAGCTCCTGAATATGTGGCAGAATTTAAAATATACACTAATTTGAGATGCCACATGCTCGTTTAAAGCTTCGYTGACTATCTCTTAAAACTGTAACAACAGAATCATAATAAACGTATTTTAAGAACATAGGAAATTAGCTTAACAATATACTGAAATAATAGTTAGTKTATATGAAGCTTCTACTCGGAGATGATTTTTAGAACATATTACATGTATCAGCGATATGACTAATCTAATAAAATAGAGCATTTTAATTTGGTGTCATATGCTACATAATTTGCTGTTATTCTGCAGGCAGTTCAATTATTCCTGTCGCTCTTTAATCCACTAATACCATCCTGAAATAAAAGGAGCACGAATTTATATTAGGGTGCGAATGTCATCTTCAAACATTGCGTCAGCTGCAGAAATGTACACGCGTTCCATCGCACTATAATAAACCCCATTAATGTCCTCTATGACTCTATCTAATCCCCCTTAATTGTTGCAGGGAAAGTCACAGTCTGCAAGGATGCCACAAGACACATGTTCTGCTGTTTCATTGTCTGTCTGACATGAAAATGCATTACGTTCATCAGGATCGTGGCGAATTTCATTGCAGGAAACCCGCTTTGTGCAGGAGTTAATTATCAGCCTGAGTTTTATCATCATATGTTGAAGTTTTGGTAAATTATTTCCTTTGTTAAATAATGATATGGTACTTGACGTGTGGCATCACGCTTGAATGTTGAGCTTATGGCGCTGCTTTGTAATTTATATTTAAAAATAGAACAGGCTTATCTATAAAATGGCTATTTTGACATAGAAACATGTGTTAATCTGATGACCGAATGTGCTTTAACATTGCATTTACATTTTTTGTGCACTGTGATTTAATCAAATTCATAGCCAAGCCTTACGAATAAGTCATATACGTACTCCACCGCAGTATATACTGATTCCACCGCTCTTGATGAGGCGTTCAGATTGAATGTGGAACTTCTCTTTAGATCACTTTTGCACGACCACCAGCTCTTTCATAAAAATTTATTTTACGACTCACTTTCATTAAAATTGATCATAATGCTGAATCGAGAGCCCGTGTGAAAAGCAAGTTTCGTATTCCGTCGGAGCAATGGATATCCAGCTGAAAAGACTCAAAGCTTCCTAAAAATCGAACAAAAGTCTGAGAGCCTTTAATTTAGCATGAAAAAGTCTATTCCGCTCTATGATTGGAGATATGTTTATATTTGGCTAGGAAACCCGTTTTGTTCACGGCGATCACCCAAACTAGTTTGCACCAGAAAGTTGCGTTTGAAAATATTTGCGTGCGAACAGACACTTTGTACAAAACAGTCAGCAATGGAAAAACGGAAATTGAACTGCACATGACTCATTCAAAGGGACGACCCAGCCAACAATCATAGCATCACAGGAGAAACTTCAATATCGCTTCATTTTTTTTGAAAAGTTGATGTGCAGTTACCAAACTATTAGTTAACAAAATTCGTCGGCATATACAAGATGATTTGGTGCCAATAAGGCAAGTACGCTAGATTATCCTTTATTTTCTAACTGAAAGATTAAAATTTTCAATTCGCATTGGATCTTTATTGTTTGTTCAAGTGTAGTGGGAGTTTTTTGAGGAGAATGGAGTATGAGGCGCCAGCTTGCAGGAAGTTGGTAAGAATTATTTCTTACATATGGGTCTCTTGCCTTGAAGTGATTTCAGGTTTTCGAGCAACAACTGAAGTTGATGGCATTTTTTATTTATCTTTCTTTCCTCTATCCATTTCAAATAATTAAACTTTAGACTCTGGTTTTGACTCTAGTTGCTTTGTCCCTGGTGGCCATGTAAGATGTATGTGATGCTTTTCGCCTCATATTATCGACTTGTATTTTATCATATTGCTGCATGCCATATTTATTCGACAAGAAACGACGAGGGCCGTTCTGGATTCTGGATTGAGTTTTGAAATTTTTCGAATTTTCTTTTCGTAAAATTTACTTAACTCAGATATTATACGTTAACGAATCAGGTTTTCTACAGAAGACACTTTTGATATGTAAAACTATTAATTTTCTGTTGCAAACTATACTTTTTATTATCTTGACAGGTAATTTGCGTAATTTGCAAGTTTTTTCTTCTTTAAATTACATCCTAAATTGAACTGAAAATCTCAATTATTATCCATTGATACTTTTTAAATAGTTTAAATCAGCACTCAAGGAAAACAAGGGAAGATAAACGTAAACCTTCGAACCTCCAAGTGRTTGCAAAATATATTTTCTGAAGWAATTTCCATYAAGAAAGTGTTAGTASAGGCATTTATAGTTAGTAGAGGMAGGTAGGGAATTTATAACGRAAGTCAGTTGTTGTTATCAACATCAAGARGGGCTGAAACTAGATAATTAGGTACTTTTTYTTCTGTGAATTACGCCCTAAATTAAACGGTTCTTGTTTCTCATGAGGGATAGCAAGTCTTTTCAAAATTTTAATYATCAGRCTTTCCGCAGTAKTTTGTYTTTAAATTAAACTTTACAAATTAAATCTGGCTAAAAAGTCTTAAAAATCAAGATATCAACACTAATGTTTTTCTGTTATAAATCATTTTGCTGTATTCAAATGTTAATTAAAATTGCGCAGAATCCAGATCAAAATGCCTAAAGGTAGGTGGAACTTGTTTATTGCTTTGTGATGGTTTAGCGGATAGCGTGATGGCTGCAAGTGATCCTTGACTACATATTCAGATATTGGCCAGTTTTTGCCAAATTTTACTCTCTATATAAATTATTGCTTCCAAACGATTCGGTTTAGAGAATTTCRGCGGCCAGGATCCGTCCGATAAATTTCAGATTTTTTACCAYTCAGCTTCCTTCAGGCTGTAAGTGGTCCAGATCMAGATTTTAAGCAGACTTCCACCAMATCCACCAAATGAGTGTTTTAAGAAAAATTCGGGATTTTCGGGAATTTTCGGCCCTCTAGATCCATATAGCATTTCTTTTTGTAGAAATATATGGCAATCAGGGTTGAAGGTTTTWTATAGCATTTACGCTGCTCGCATGTGCAGAATTGTGGATATTTGATTCTCGTTAAGACTCATTTTATATAACCACKTTTTCAAAATTAAAGCGCTCTTATTTTCGTAYGTTTTAGAACTTTCTTTGGATAACACAGGTAAGTTTTTCAAGTKCTTTTATTSACTAATTACAGCGTTTTCTTATTGACTAGCGAAWTAAAAGGTTCCACATCATTCTGAGGCAGCAATAGAAAAATAAACGCAAGAAATACTGTTAAGAACGGAATTTGACCTTAATTATAACCGAATGCGTTCAACAGTATTAAATACTCCATAAATCTCRACTTTTTCAATTAGTTCAATTAGTATTAGTTTCCCAAAYATTATTTTTTCAAAAGGTTGCACACCTTCTGCGTTYAAACTCGTTATACTCGCTTGCTGTTGCCGCTATCTAATTTGARGCTGGAATAGTTTTTAAAGCTACTTCTTTGKRCTTTTTTGGGGTTTTAAAACTTGTGAAATATCTYARCATTTWGCGAAGTTACAGGCAAGAATGGAGATATGCGCAAATGAAACAGTCGAACGGTTGGCAATATTCAGGGTTAATTATCTCCCAAACCATTTGCCAATRTCGATTTTTGTCAAGACATATGAACTYTAGGGAAYACAAGTGGCAACCSAGGGCATTTTTCTTTGCCAATAGTTGCGGMTTTATGGACAAATAAGTGCAAATAMCAGTCTAACTTCAAATCYCGTTTTCTCCGAAACTATACACGAAAACCATGTTAATCAAAAGTMACATTTTGGTCTAAATTCGACTCTTAAGTAWCAAATTAGCACATATACGATTTTCAAACAATAATAAAACTTTCCAAATTGAAAAAAATTAATTGYAAAATTTTTTTAAAACTATTGTTGCTGCTAAAAATAYATTTTGGGGTAAAAAAAATCTTAGTGCGCCGCAAAACCWGCGGCAAAAGAGCGTGTTTYCCCCACTGGCGCTGAAACGGTGACCAAAATGAACTTTTGCCATGATATAACTTTTTACGCCAAGTCTATGGGCTTTTTAAGAGTTTTTTAATTTTTGAAAAATGTTGATTGACTGACCGACTTACAGGGTAAAGAGTGGACGTTTGTGCAAGTTTGAGAGTTTTACGCTTGCCAATATTCATAGCCCATTTCTTTCCAAACTGTTGCAAATACAAATTTTCTTATATACAGTGAATGTGTCGAGAATACACTTTGCAAACAGTCTATTTCTACTTTATATTTTATGGTTCTATTTTGTTCGGAAAATCATCTTTTCGACTTTCAAATCATCATATCTTTCAAGTTTTTCAAACTGATTGCAATTTTCCGAGATGCAGTTTTTATAGAAAATCGTACGTTTTTCAACAAATTTCAAAATATCCAAATCGGCGCGTTATTAACAGAATTATGCAGAAAATGCGTCTACATGCAAAAAGTGTCTTTCCAAAAAAGTTTTTACCTGACGTCCACTAAGAAAACCTTGATAACATTTGCCTTGACAAATAGTAATAAATTTTGCAGCAAATGAAAGCTTGTCTATGCACAAATTAAAAGTTTTTATAACAAGAGCGTTTTGAAAAATGTATGACAATTTTTTAATATCCCATCTAGCTCAGATTCACTGAATTGCAAGCACCTAAAAATACTAACACATAAAAAATGATGATAACAATAGCCCTTAATAGCAACCGCAAAATGGTCAAAACAATAGAAACTGGAACAATTAAACAAATATTTTTCCCACGGTATAAGAAAGTATCTTTTATTACCAAGTTCATGGTGGTGTAGTGTTACTGATTGTTTACTGCTCTCGAATAAAACAAAAGTGAAGCGTTTAGACCGTGTTTTGTCTCTGTTATTAGGGGCAGCTAAGGGATGGAGCACTTTAAACCCTTCCGCTAGTTCACTTTCAGTTGGTGTACTTTGCAGCAAGTTTAGCTAATAACTTACCGATTACATATAGCAAGGATTGCATTTGCTAATGAAAAAAATTGAATATAATTTAATTAAAATGAAAGTGCATTCAGAATTTTTTTATATTTAGCCGAAAATGTCTTGAATTTTTGCGACATGTTTTGTTTAACTTATCTATATTTCAAGGCTTTCTCAATCTACGGCAGTTAAGTCTTTTATTTTCTAGTATTTTCAATTCTGCTTAAAATTTATCAAAACTGAGCAAAAGTAATGAAATGTTTCTATTATAACTATTAATCAATAAGTGCCTGAAGTAAGTTAAATCAATTAAATAAAAAACGTAAACATTGAAAAACTCCCTCGATACAGTACTTTAAAATATGACTTCTACATATTCTTTGTCCTAACTTGTAAAGTTTATCTGAAAGAGAATATGCGTTTTTTCGGATTTCCTCGGCTGATCATCACCGAACATATTTTTTTCGATATTAATTTCTATCACAAATATGGTAGCAGATTAGTTTATCTTCGTAAACCTATTCAGTCCACATTTTTTCGAATCTTATTCAAGTTCAATGGATAATAAATAATACGATTTGAACACTAATGGACTGTTGCGAGTGGAGTAATTTTTCTTTTCTCTCCAATATTCGCGGACAACGTTCTTGAAGTGATTTATATTAATTTCGAGTGCTAAAAGCCTGAAAATTTATTAACACATATGCTAAGTGCCGACTCTAATACATAAATAAGGGTATAAGCAATTATGAAAAACAGATTTTGTAAGTGAATATGAGAGCTCTTGGATGCCTGCTGAGTTTGTAAATGGGTATTTGGTAGAAAATATTGTCATGTTTCGGATCGTAAATTACCACAACTAATATTGCAGTTTAGCTCTTTTAACAAATAAAGGTAATTTCATTGTAATCAGAGATTTTTTATATTTCAAATAACACAGGACGTGCCAATACAAAGTCCATGAGAGAAAATCGACATTCCGTGCATCAGCTCTTTTCCAATATGTGTCTATAAACTATTTATCCAACTACTTAACTGCTTTGGATAGCCGGATAAATATGCGGCGACAGTTAAAGCATTTTAACCAATTGCAGTCAATACTTGTATTTGATCTGGAATACACATGTACTTTATAGATGTCCTGAACATTAAATGGAGCAAATTATCTATTAAAAGAATTTTGATTGATGTCCTTTTACATCTATAATTAAATATCATGACCATCACGCATGGGAAAACCCAAAGTTGAGATTCTCATTTGGAAAGTTATCAAACAGACACGTGCTTGCCTTTGGGCTCAAGGTAGCTAACATTTAACAAATGGCGTTTTTATGGTGAGAACGCTGATAACGAATGCCCATCCCCTAAAATATGTCTGAACCTCACAAAATGATTTTCTTAATGACCAATTCTAAATTGCAGAGTGTGTCACGTAATTAAAAACAGTAAAAGTTTTACTGTAAAACATTTGCATGGGGGTAAGAAATAAGTGTAATGTTCTAGATACATACTTTTTTAGAGAAAAATGATCGACATCAACTTTAATGAACTCCTACCAGTATTACAACATAACATTAAGTGTTTTGCATTTTATATTTTCTGTATTTCTATACTTCGGTGTTGATTAAAAGAGCACCTTCTAAAAGTAAATCGACAAAAGAAAAGATACAAAATATAATGAAAATCAATGATCAACTGAAACATAGCACCAATAACATAAGAATGTTAATTTCTTAACTTAACTCTTGAAAAAGTCTCTTGTTTTTTCAAAGRCTAGRCTTGATATCTTTGTGYTGGATGTTAGATATTTTAACTTTACGCCCTGTTTGTCACGATCTAATTTTAATCTATTGTAAAGTTAAGTATTACATTTTTATTGAAGAGTGTAATTATATCTCAATGACGACATTGACTCACTCAAATGTTTCAACTTYACTAAGCTCAAGGCTGAAACCCCTCTGTTTTCCTTTTTAGAGCCCTGAGGATGACCTAAATATAGTCGAAACGTCGGCGCATGAAAAAATAGTGTTTTATTTTTGCCACCATCGGTACGGTTGMTAGGATTCTTCKTATTTYCTTTTTTGTATATTGATATTGTAATACTAGTTTTCCATTGATTCGGTACTCGCTTGGTATCAAGAATTTCCTGAAAAAGTACCGCMATATTTTCAATTATTATTCCTCCTCCATATTTTAGGAGCTCATTGGGTATGCCATCAGGTCATGAGGCATTCCTGTTTTTCTAATTTTCCTGTCGTATTCCGAAGTTCTTCGCTTGTAATTTCTATGATTTGTTCGTTGTCGCCCTTTTCTACTTTCTCTCCTTCTTCCCCGTCTACTGCATGTTTATTGTTCCCTTCATTGTAGAGTTTTTTAATGTAAGCTGTCCATTCTTCTGCTTCTATTTTCTTGAAGCTGTTATATTTGTTATATCGAATCCACAACGAAGGTCACCTCTAAATAGGCCACTACGCAACCAATCTACAACATTGTTGCAACAAAGACGCCTTGTCTATGCAACCTCAGCAAAACATCATCCAGCCGTGATCCCACGATCCTAATCCATCGCCTAGCCAGGATCTTCGTCAACAAATAATTCAGTTAACAAAGAAATGTTCTACTCGCATACAATGTATCAAGAAAAGCAATACCTTTTGCACACGAATATTGGTTTATCGCTGACCAGTCATTTCTATTGTATAAAAAGGCAGACCGGTCTAGTACGAAAGTTCAGAATTTTAATAGACATGCAGTAACAGTCGTAATTCTTGATCCATTATTAATTAAATTTGTATAATAATAAATAATTGTGAAAAGTGAATAAAAAAATAGTTTTTAAAAACATTATATTTGAATCGCAAATATAACATATTCATTAACCGGTTGTTTTCTCCCTTTAAGCCTTTTCCACACTTTGCGTTGCGCGCCATGAAAGTCGTGTTCCATCTTTTTGGTAAACCGCGTTCAATCTTTTCAAGTTTCTGATCTTAGAGTTTACACAGTTTCTTGTATCTTTGTGTTGCTCATAATTGTTGGGCGTCTTATTACTACAATATATTATATATGCTTTTCTTTTTTCGTACGTTAAATCTCTTATTTCGTTATTCAACCATCGCTTTGATACTTTTGTTGGATTTAAGTTAATTTTCCTAACTTCTATACTTTCTTTTGCAGCCTGTAATATGTGCGACTCTAATTTTTATCCAGAGCTCGTTTACATTGTACTATTTTCTAAATGGATTTATTTTTCTTTCTGGAGTTCTTTGTAAAGCCACTTCGTAGTTTGGCCCTCTAAAGACTCTATGTTTAACTTTTCTGTATATTTCGGGGAATTTTTTCAATTTGATTGAAGGGCTTATTGGAATATCGTGACAAGCTACACCTCACAGGCGAAGACGTTAAAACATAATCTATCATTAATCTGTTTATCATTTAAAAACTATGTAAAATATGCCGTTTATATAGTTTTTTGAAACTTTATAGCTCGTTTTCTAAGTGTAATGATTTGTAGCTTGTCGCGTTTTTTCAATATCCGTTTGAATTAATGATAACTCTTCAAACCAAATTGAAATTTGAATGCAAAAATACATTATAATTGCACCATTAAGCCCACTAAGCTTATAAGTTAACATAAGCTAAATGTGCTTGAATTACTTCCGATCTATAGTTTTCTATAGCATCGAAAAACCTCCCTTCCGCATTTATCAGGCCCTACAATCGGTAGTCGTTAAAATTTTTCCACAATAAATCTGACTTTTAACGTAGATATTTGCAGATAACAACTCATTGTTCGCATCAGTTGATGTGAATAGGCACCGCACTATTTGTAACAATTTTTAAATACAGATCTCATAGAATGGGACATAAAAGATTTTATAAGGTACTTAAGAGCTACTTCACCTTAGGTGGTTTGGTGTCGGTTTTATTCTTAGAGAGTTTTTGCATGTGTCTACATATTGCAGTATGTGAAAAATCATAGGGATGTGAGAACCAGTAAGAGCAGTATCAATCATATCAAATCGCATGAGTTTTGGTAGAGAAAACTAGCAGCTTTATTTTTGTTTAACTGTTTTAGACTGCCTTCTTGACCACGAAAAATGTAACTGGTAATAATTAATTACGTATGTATAGGCCACTAGGATTAACTATTTTAAGAGCTAGATTTTAAAGCTAGTTCAGCTATTGTAAAACGACTTTCACTATTATTACATCAAAACTAGTTAAAAAGATGTTTAAAATATTTAAAAGTATATTCTTCTAATATTATATTGTAACGAAATCAAAAGTTGGTTACTGAAAATTTATAGTTTTCGTCGGGTACAGAAATTATTCGCTAAAACTCTTACCGGACTATATGATTTCAGCAACCGTTTTGTTACTTTGAGCTCTTCAAGAACAATACTCCATACTAAGTGGCTTACCTACAATTGCAGTGTTTCAATTTTATTGTTCACAGCTGTCTGACATTTGTGCTAAAGTGCCTCAAATAGAAATAATAAGCGAGGACGAGAAGTCTAAATACTGCAAAAATATATGCAGATAGGAGGATATTTTATTGAGAACGCATCTGCTTTAACCGCATAGTTATTACCTCGGAAACTGTTCACAATATCTGATGAATCCTAGAATCATTTGGATAGAGTGTACCGAAAACCAGAGTAGTTCCTCGTCGGGTGTCAAGCAAAATTAATTACGTAAAAAGTTTGGAAAATCCTGGTCTAAAGCTTAAAATGCAACTAGAGTAAATTAGCCAGTAGTCGGACAGTCATCATAAGTCGAACTTTACCATTTTATTAAACTTCCAGTATTGATGCGGAAACAAATCTAAAATCTTTTCCAGGGAATAGTTTTATGATTTGGCTTCAATTTAAATACAACATTTTTATTTTAGAAACAGACTGCAAATTGTTATTGATTTTTAAATAAAAAAGTGCGTTTTGCTAGTAGTCGAACACTCTCCGATTGACTATGTCTGCACAGTCCTGTATTCCGAATTTCATAATGACCAATAAAATTTTAATACACATTTACAGTTGTTGCACAAATATAATAAATATTTATTGAGTAGTTTTAAAACATAATATTTTTTTCGTAAATCGGTTTTAAAAACAGGAACTAAACTGTCGTTACTATTATCTGTCAGTACTAACATTATTTTATTGTCCATAACAGAAAATGGGTTGTTTAAAAATACCAAGATAAAGAGAAAAACAAATAAATAGTCAGCACTGATAAATTAACATACAAGCAGACATTCAAATGTGTTAGAAAATATGTAATAAGCTAAAACTGTGACTACCTTCTTTGGTAACCATTAATTTTGGTGGATCACACTAAAATCAACACACAATTAAATAATAAATAAGTAAACGGCGCTATCAACTTCTCTTTTTGAACAAGTTTTTTGGACAATGTATAAATCCAAGTATCTTTCCTGGAGCCCAGGAAAGAAAATAATATAATAATAATTGATATCTGAATTAATTAAGGCGATACTGTTTCATGTTTTCAACTTCTCTCACAAAGTTTCAAATATATACGTTTTGTCCGACTTAATGGCGAAGTTAACCTATCGGATATTAATTTTTTTCAGACATTTACTAGATTTATCATAAAATATTACTTTTTCTCAAGAGTAAAGTACCTTTATTTATGAAAATATCAAAATGTGTTATTAGAAAGAATCAGTACCTAGTCAATGTGCAATTGCCCAAACCCAGTCATGCCATGCCATGCGAGTTGGGCAGTTCGCAGAATGCCTAGGCATTTTGCACATTGCCGGAGTTCGTACATTGCCTGTAACATATTAACATATATCTTACAGACAGCATATAAAATCAGACCGTATATACAGGGTGGCCATTTTCTGAATCTTTGTATGGGTAACTCCTACATTTTTAAAGATAGAGAAACCGTTAAATGGACAAAATTGGGCAGAATTCGATTGCCTATTCATTACCGTTTTCAAAATTTAGGTATCCGACTTGGTTCCTGAAATATTATGAAAATACAAGAAATCAACACTTTTTTAATTATCACATATTTCGTAAACTGCTTGACTTAAAAAAAAAGTTAAAACTGCCCTTAGTACAACTCTTTGCGCTGAATACAATAAACTAGCATTCGTTGTCATAGTCAACTTGATTTACGAGATAAAAAATAAAGTTATGTTTTTTTAAATAGTAATCATAGTTGGCTGTGGGCCTTTTAAAATCCTTATTGTTTTCTGAATTTAGCAATATAATTGTTTGTATGTTTTTCTCCTTTTGTTGCCGTAAAACTTCAAAAGAAAATAAAAAATGTGTAGTAGGCTGTGGAAACAAGAACTATATTATCACACAAAGCACAAAACAAAAATGAAATGAATCGTTTAAATTAAATGTTCAAATTGACCTCCGTTTACGGCCAGGCATTTTTTGGCATCTTCTCATTCACCTCGTGAGTTATGTGAAGGTGCACCATCATGTTGAGAATATGTCAATTTTTGATACGATGCTAACGGAAAACTATTCAACATGTCTTCAAGTTAATTTGGTAAAAAGTGTAAATATCTTTCCCTATTTAAATTGTGATTATAAAAGAATGGACCAATAATTTTATCACTAAAAATGCCACACCAGACTTTCACAAAAAAAACACGCTGATCTCGCCTATTTTCAATTAGATAATGATTTTCATTAGCTCAGTAAACATGATTGTGTCTGTTAAATATTCCATTGTTAGTAAACCGAGATTCGTCAGTAAATAAAATGGCGAGGGGAAACTGTAGATCTAATAGCCCTAGCAAACCCTACTAAGCCACCTAGACAAACTGAAGTATTCGAGCAGCATCTCGAGATGATGAGTATTTGCAATAAGGTACTTGAAAGGGTTGAGTTTGTTTTGTTTTAGAACCAAAGAGGCTTCTTCCTTTGAAACATTACATTCCCTGGCCGTTTATCTGATTGATGAATTTGGATTAAAATGGGTGTAAGCTAAAACTATTTCTTCATCTTGTTCATTAACTTCCTCTTTGTTCGCTTTTTAAATGATCCTTATTTTTGACTGATAGCCATATTGCTATGTAATTCTATTACAGGTATAGTAACAGAATAGTATGTCATTCTTTTTTTCGTTAGAATACATTTTCCCGTCTTCTTTGCTAGCAAAAATAATTTACTTAGCAACAATAATACTTTCAACTAATGACATTTATTAACTCAAACTACTACAAAAAGTAAAATAAAGTAAAATAACCATTTCGTGACAATACTTCTAGATGCTTGTTAATGTTTTTCTTTCGAATTTTTACGGTTAAAAGAAGATATAAACATATAAGCAGTTGTATAGTTAAATTCAGAAAAAATAAGGGTTTTAAAAGGTCCACAGCCAACTATGATTACCATTTAAAAAACCAGAAGTTTATTTTTTATCTCGTAAATCAAGTTGACTATAACAACTGATGGTTTATTGAACTCAACGTAAAAAGTTCTACCAAAGGCAATTATAACTTTTTTTCTAAGTTAAGCAGTTTACGAAATATGTGATAATTAAAAAAGTGTTGATTTCTTGTCTTTTCAGGATATTTCAGGAACCAAGTCGGGTGCCTAAATTTTGAAAACTTTGCCCATTTAACGGATTCTCTATCTTTAAAAATGTAGAAGTTACCCATACAAAGATTCCGTTAGAGAACGGCCACCCTGTATATACATGGGATATCGGACACTTTCAATCGGTTAACTTTCCACTTGTATTGGCAGAATCGTAGAATATTGAACAAAACGAACAAATAATATTCAAACGACTTCGCCATTTGGTAATCTTTTGGGGCATCGTAATTTGAGCATAAAATTAATTGATACGCCTCGAAGCTCTACTAAGAGTAAATATACTTAATATAGATAAAAGCGCAAGGATTACACCAAAAATTAATAGGTACCTACTTACCAAGTTTTACTTATTTAATACGTTTCATATTCGCCCTTTGTTGACCTTCTTGTGCAACTGCCACTCGAGTGTTCGTTGATAAGTAATTTTTCGGATTTCCTTCTGCCGCCGTTTTTACGCCTTTTATTTCAATAGATAAAACATATCAAATGAACAAATTGAACATCTTGATAATATTTAACTTTCGCTTCTTGACAACGTTCAGAAGAGGTTAGGAAATGTTTTAATCCAATTGCAATGTGACATTACCCATTTTGTCAGGTGTAATACTGAAACATAAATTAATGATTGTTTAATAAGTATCTTTCTTTTTACATTGTACTTGTGCGGGATTGTAGCTTATCACGTAATTCATAGAATCTTCCAGTGAGAAAGTTAGTTAAAGTTGAAAAGTGCAATTGGTGTATCAAGGCGGCTTAAGTGAAGTTCCAGATCCAAACAGGTAAGTGAATTTCTTTTCAAACTTGTATCTTCTTTTAAACTGAAATATATCGATAACTATGCTCGCTTAAAGTTAAAGTAATATTTTAATTTATCTAGTAAGTACTGCGTAGAGCGGTAAAATTAAATAGACAATTAATTTTACGATTCTCGTCTGCTTCCAACTGAGCAGTTCTCGTTTCATTTCAAGAACTTTTGTAAAATACGATGGCACAGAGCATTATAATATTAGGTAGGAAATATTAAGACATCTAAGCGATATTTTGTCTATTAATCTACACCAAAAACTTATTCTAACAGAGCTAAATCGAAAATTTGGAACGCAACTCTTTACATTTTTTTATTAATTAAGGCTGTAATAAGTTATATAAAATCAAAAATATATATTTCATACATGTGATTATTATTACCACGTATGTATAATGTATTTGATTGAACTGTTGTTTTGGGTAACCGATAATTTGTGTGAGGCTCTGCGAAGTTCTTTTATCTAACTTACTCATGTCAAATTAATGTCTGTCCATTCTGTAATAATAATTATAAATGCTTCAAAATTGACTTTTCATCAGTCCTGTTAAATAAACTAATGCGTGTTATTTGTGAGGAGGGAGTTATTGCTTTAAGCAAACTTCTTAAGGCTTGTTTCAAAGAATTTTATTGCTTATGTTTATTTCTTTATTATTTCTAATGTACCTGTTGAAAGTATCATGCTTGCAGATTATTATATTTGCAGATTACTATTTGTGAAATTAAATTTGGTATCATAATAATTCCTAATTAAATTAAAGTCCCAGTTCCTAACTAGAATATGAACTAGGATATCTACAGAGAGCGCGAACCTATGGCTCCATCACCAATTTCAAATTGTGAGCTCTTAGTGGACGATAAATTCTACTTTTTTTTAGACTGTTCAGTACTAAAAAAGGAAGGTATTTCGACGAGTTTAGAAGATATTCGTAGAAAAACATTTTCTAGACTTTTGGGCGACTTCTGTGGGCCAACTTGTGCAATTTTGAATGCAGTTTCGGTTAAATCGACTATGTTTCGGTCATGTATGTGGGTTCGTGTTAATAATATTAAGCTGATATCTCTAAAAGTTATTATTGGGTCCGTTTTAAGAAAAACTGACTATTCCAAAGGTTTTCCAATTTATATTTTTAATAAAAACTTTGGCATGACATGGTATGGCGTGAAACATAATACGTATTTTCTAAACCTCCAAAAACATTTTCTGCTATACGATATCATTTTTTTATTTTTGCCAATAGCGTAGGTACGGAGATAATTTGATCTGAAACTCATTAAAGAGAATAGCTATAGATCAGTGGTTTTTCGTAACATAAAAACGCCCTCGAGAGCAAATCTGGTTACCAAATGAAATAATTATTTTATTATCAATTAAATTCTACAAATAAAACACCGGATTCAGTTCTTCTTCTTCGTCTTTATTTGAGATAATACAAGATGATAATGTCGTTAATCGGCATTTGCGATTACAGATGCGGAACCCATACCCAAACTAACCCAAACTATAGTTTATAAACTATTCCTCATGTTATTATGTACCGACTGAGGTCAAGGTAAGAAAAGCCATTCTGTAAAGCGCTAAAAGATACAAAATTAGTTAAATGTGTACAAAAATTAAAAATAAAACGTCTCACCTTGGCATATGGCGTTTTAAACCCTTTGAAACAATAATTTTCGTTACAGTCATGAGCGTGAACAATAATCTTTAATGAAACTAATGGGTTTTTCGGGTTTTTAGGCCGTCGTTGGGTAGAATTTCTTCTTGAGGTTTCGCAAGCATGAGTGGTTTGCTTGAAGGCTTACACTGTTTTGATGTAATCCATACCATCAGAACAGTGTAAGCCTTCAAGCAAATCACTCGTGCTTGCGAAACGTCAAGAAGAAACTCTACCCAACGACAGCCTAAAAACCCGAAAAACCCATTAGTTTCAAGGAATGGTCTCGAAAGTCTATCTCTTTTGATAATAATCTTTAATTTTCGTGTGATTCTTTCTTGATTCTATGTGTGAATACTTATGATTAAATTTTGTTTTACTCACAGATCAATTGAAAACTAGAAAAATTAGAAACAAGAACAGAACCATATTATATGGCAAAAAGTTTTCTTAAATAGTGAATAATTTATTTCTTATATCTGTCCCATCATAATCGAAAAGGATTAACACTAACCACAGCAATTTTCAACTTTTTGTTAGAAAACCAATTGTGAAACTAAAGTATGTTGCAGAGAAAATGTTTCTTCCAATTGCTCATCCACCATGTTGCCCAGAGCTTACATATATTCGTATATAGCATCTAACTAAACAGTTAAATAAGGGACCATGCAACTAATTTAATGGGTAATTTTACTGACATTTTAAAAACTATTTCATGTTTTCTTGCTTCCGAGATATTTTTAATAAATCCAGAGCTTTTAATATAGGATAGAAATTTCTCATCGTCGGCAATCTCGCTGATTACTGTACTCCTTAGAGAAGAATTTTTTATCGGATGCTAATCATTTATTCTCGACTCCTGCAACAGAACCGAGGAAGGATGATTGACCGTAATGAGAATTGCTCCGCACACGTTGATGGGAACTGATTTGATGATAGTTTATAAATAGATCGAAATATTGCACATTTTTAAGTAATTTTTGTTTGGGCTACTGAACATGGTTGAAACTAAATCAAACTAAAACGCATTCGGGAGAAAGTTAGAAGGTTAAAAAAATATATTTTTAATAGGAGTAATTTTCAGCAATAACTGGGAAGTAAAATTTCGGAAATAAATGCTTCTAGTTCGAGAAAAATTAGTTATTTTGTGGATCTTAATTGACGTTGATTTTGTTGAACAATTTTGATATAAATATAGCGCTCGATTAATTATTCAATTTCTTACATTTTAATATTTCCTATAGTTCTTTAAATAATTATACAAGTATTTTTAACTTGGATTGAAATCTATTAAAGATGTGAGCATGTTTAAGAAGTTTTTGAAATTATTAAGCAAATATTGCAAGCTCAATACATACATTATATTTCTATTTTCTACGTATGAAATGGTATGCAAAAATTTATATTAGCAAATAATATAGAGACGTTTTCATTTATTATTAGTTATTATGCAAAACGATGTATGAGAATGCAATATCGTATTTTAGATGTGATGCAATATTTGCACCAAAAATGGAAGACGCATCTCGGCGATATAGAAAGCGCAGTTATTATAATCGAATTTTATCAAATGAACAGACAGATTGTGAAGAACATTCAGAAAATTCAAAAAAAGTGAAGGAGACAAATGGAAAAAGGAAAACTGAACAGTTGGACGCAATAGGAAGTGGAAATAGTTTTAATCGAATAACTAACTTATCCGGAAATAACATTTTTGCCAAATTAACGGCCGGGTTGGAAATTAAACCTTGTTGGTACAACTCTGATATCAATAATAACAACTCTCATACGCTTATACAAAGCACCACTTGTGATTATAGGAATAAGTCAAGATGCTCGAATCGTTTCATAGATGATGTCGTATTGAATACATCGGATTTCCCATTTTCATATACAAATAAGTTATCACAATGGGAACGGGATCTCAGTTATTCCTCAAATTCAATTGCCACTCCTGAATTAGACGACTTCTTTGACAAATATTCAAAAAAGCAATATTTGTCGGAAGAGCTGAAATGGAAAAATGACACCCCGAGAGTAGCTGATTCAATTTGTTCCGAAAATTCCTATAACTGTTTCAATGAAAGCAGTCCATTAGAGAGCCTTTCTATTGGGACATTTGCAGCGTCAAAGTCTACACAGGAAGAAAAGAAAAAATATATTCTAACTTCACTTTTACGTGATTTTAAGCAGAATACATCTTTGAAAACTATTGGTGGTTGCTCACGTCGCCATGAAAATATTCCAAAACGGTTAATTAAACCGATCAAAAATAGCATTTCAAAATCAGCAACTGGGGAAGGAAATTGTTTCGTTGGTAAGTATATATTAACGTAATATTCTTCACGCGGTGCAAAATTCAATATATTGTCAATTATCGTAAGAGGGAGAATGTACGAAACACGTTACACTTTATTTGTTATTAAATACATGGAATTTCTAATAAAAACTTTCTTGAGATGTTGCTAGCATGTTTATCGTTATTATTTTTGCTTTGAAATATTGCCTTCAGCAAATTCTTTTGATTTCATTTTCTAGTCCGCAAATTTTACTGGACTTATATATTCTTCTGGTGCCGCCTTCTACTGAATTTTTGCGATCATTCTGGCTATAAGGGTCTGTCTAAGGTCTATATAAATAAGGGTCTGGTACTTCTTCCATACCACTCTCCCAATTTTTGAAGCCACGATGTCCATCTTTGTCTCGGTGCTCGTCGGCCCTCAATTTTCTCCTGTATTATTAGTTGAAGGAATCGATATTTCTTACCCCTGATAACATGTCCGAAGTATTCGAGTTTTCGTCGCTTCACTGTGATTAAGACCTCAACTGTTGTATTTAGACGTAACAAGACATCAGCATTCCGTACTCTATCAGACCAGGTAATTCTAAGTATGCGACAATAAAAATTTCAAAGGCTTGAATCTTTTTGCAATGTTGATCCAACAGTGTACACAACAGAAAATAAGTAGCATTGTCCAGGCGTACTCTTAAACTTAGATTCACTTAGCAACACGTGAGAAGCTGTTTTGTTTTGAGAAATGCACTTCTGGCTTTTTCAATGCTGATCCGTATTTCCTGTCCAATGTCCCATTCACTGTTTAGCTAACATCCCAGGTATTCATAGCGATCAATACTTTGTATTATTTCTTGGTCAACTGACAATTGTACATTTCCAATATTTTGCTTGCTGACTATCATAAGTTTGGCCTTCTTTAAATTTGATGTTAAACCACTGGCGTTACTTCCCTGGTTAATTATTGTTAGTAATCATTGCAGATCCTCAGAAGAACTACTCAATACTCTATCATCAGCATAGCGGATGTTATTTATTGGTCCTATACCATTTACGTAAATTTCTTTTTCGTTTTCGGACCGAGCTTCGGACAAAATAGATTCAGAATAGATATTAAACAATAATGCTGAAAGCAGACTCCTCTCTGGATTTCTGTCTCATCCGGTACAAGATTCTCCCCTGAACAGAAGCTCTTTGATTCCACTATAGATTAGCGATAAGTCTTATGTCACACTAGCTGACCCAGCCCAATGTTTTGAAGGTTTTGTATTATTTTAGAATGTTGTACTTTATCAAAAGCCTTCTCATAATTTATAAAACACATGTATGCTGGGCTATTCATATCTAAGCATCTCTGGACCAGAACTTGCACGCTAAAGAGAGCATCTCTTGTTCCCAGATCATTTCTGAAACCAAACTGTGTGTCTGAGACAGTTTCATAACACTTTTTCACACTTCACTGAATTTATCTGTTGAAGTACATGGTTCATAAGGCTTATAGGACGATACTCGGAGCAGTGTTTGGCATTAACTTTTTTCGCAGCGTGACAAAAGTTGACTTTAACCAGTCCTGTGGTATTCTTCCTGAGATGTATGTTGTGTTGAATAAATCGGTGAGAACCATGGCGACACTATCTTCTGCTAGTTTAAGAATGTCAACGTTGATACAGTCAGAGCCTGCAGCATTACCAGTCTTTGGCTGACGAATGGCCTGTATGATTTCCTCTTTTAAGATAGATATTTGGACCAGTAATCGCCTCTAACCATGTTGTTCAAGTCTATCTTTCTGAAATACTCGCTGCATGTAATGTTTCCATGTATGTAATTTCTCCTTTATATCTGTTATGATGGTGTTATTGTTTCTAAGTAACTTGCAATTTGGGCGTTCCGTGTTCATTCCCAATGTTCCTTTAATTTTTCTTATTCCTTAATGGGAATTAATAAAAGCGACTCCCAGTCTATGGTGGGGGTCATTATTACCTCTGTAATATATTGTATAAGTGTCGGTTGTTGTTTGTCCCGATCCTGGCCATCGTGTTTCGCTGAGTCCCAATATGTCAATCTGTAATCTTGTCATATCGAATACCCTTCTTTAGAGTAAAACTCATTATGTTATGGGAAAAAGGCGGTGCCAACTTGTGCTGTATATGTACTTTTAACGACAAAATATTTTGATAAATAAATTATAAAATATTTATCTAAATATCCAAGTTTTTAGAGAAAATTATTTGTTTTTTAGTATTTTGTCTGTACTTCTTAGGGAATACCTAGAAAGAAATGACGTCAGTTTTAAAGACCCGCTTAATAGTTTTTTATCTAGTATCGTACACTTTGCGTCAATACATTTTCTAACATAAACGTATCAATTTATCTGTTGTTATTTAACCAGTTATAAACAGCTTTCAGATTGAAACATACTACAATTAAGTAAATTAAATCTTTACTCTCTTAAGAAGACTCTTTTTTGACATCGTGCTATATTGTTAGTTATCTTATCATTTTACACTGTAGTTCTTAAAACTACTAAAGGAGTAATTGATTCTTTTCAGTTTGAAATATTGATTGTAGGAAGATCAATGATCAGAAGAAGTGCCACAAACGATTTAGCAATCCCCAAAAATGATTCTGAAAGCAATACGTTTTCAAAATGGCCATTTGCCGAAAAATCGTTTACTAAAAAACCTCCTACTTTAAGTACTAGAAAACAGACTGAATATTCAAACATCCCTAACTCATTGGACAAATTAGATTCATCTTTATTCAAGAATAAATATTCTTTAGTGGGAGACCCTGAAACAGTGGCTCACAATTCAATTGAACCATTGTTAGAGGACAAAGTTACCAGTGAGTCTAGAATCTACATTCTTTTCCATTATATAAATTTGCGCCTGATTGGCAGATTAGGTGCTCGTCAGCTCACTAAAGCTAATTAATTACTAAAACTTTGCTCTTTCTAGGTTTTGTAACCAAAAATTTCAAGTTGCGAAACAAGTTATTTGTTGTATCGGCAAAGTTCAGCTTTACACCAGATATTTTTGTAAAATTCCAGAAGGTCGTAACATTTTAAATGCATGATTTTAAAGCCGAAAAGTTGGAATTTTTAAACTGTTTGGACTATACTTTGTGCGCCAAGTAGCTTCAGACTTTGCGTCAAGTATTGATGATCAATCGGAAAGAGTCTGGCCACTTTAAAGCATTAACAAACCAGTTATTTTTTAGATAATTAGGCAAATTTTATTACCATAATGTAATTCTTCTTATTCTTAGTCAGCCCTCTATCATCCGCTCCTGGACATAGGCCTCTCTCATGCTTCTCCATCTTGTCCCTAAGACTTGTCCTTCATCCTGTCCCTAAGTTAAGCATTGTTTTTTCCATAGCTCGTTGCATTACCTTCAGTTGATTTCTGGTCTTTTCCATCATTTATATTATTTCCAGGGCATAAGTCGCTTCTGGCAATATGCAGGTGTCGAACACTCTCCTTTTGAGGTTTATCGGAATTTCACCATTTCTAAATATCAACTTTTTTATCCTAAGGCTATCCAAGTTAGTCTTATCCTTCTCTTAATCTCCGCTGTTTGATTTTCTTTTCCTATTCTTGTTGTTTATCCTAAACATATCTACTCTCCTACATTTTTGAGTTTTGAACCATCTATGTATATTTGTTCCGAAGTGTTACTTAAGATTTTGGTCTTTGAAATTAATTTTCATTTTAACCCGATCATTTTAGAGGCATCGCTCAGTGGATTTAGCATTTCTTTCAATTCCTGTATATTGCTACTTATTATGACGATATCGTCGGCGAAAAGGAAGTGCTTCAAGTAGGATCCATTTATATTTATGCTTTAGACATTTTCTAGCACCAGTGTTAACAATTTTGGAAATATGCTATCCTCCTGTCGAACACCCCTATTTATGCTGATTCTCTCTGGCTTTGAGTCCTTGTTGATTCGTACATGTAATGAGGCATATATATTTTTTTTCAGCAAGTTTGTGTAGCGAGAATCTATTCTCGCATCGTCCATTGCTTGTGTGAATGCCCACAACTTAATACCACCATAATACCATAATTGGTAAAATTTAAAATATGGTTCATTTAGTATTTTCTGTTAGCAACAAACATAAAGTTTTGTTAAGGCATTCTCAATCAAATAGGTTAATCGTTTAAATACAATGTACTGGTTCATTTTCTTATTGTTGTTGTTTAAACAAATAACACTGTATATTTATCGAATTGAGCAAGTCGAGTTATCTTAATCACTTCTAACCGGCTAAGTAATAGTTATATCTGGTATGTTTTTCCTGTACGTGACTTTACGATTACTTACAAATGACTAACAGTAAATTAATACAGTATTTTACATTTTTAGGAGATTTACTAGTAAACATACGTTTTGATCCAAGAAAAATGGAAACAAGTCTGACATCTGGTGCAACGTTTTGTAAATCTTTGTCATTCAGATCTGCTGCAGAATTAAAAGCTTCAACAACTGTGGGGCTTAATTCACAAAATAGCCACAGAAGTACCGATATTTTTGAACAAAAGAACGTTAACACTTTGAGAGAAGTTTACGGAAACACTTTAAATAGACCATCTCAGGAAACCAACAACGTTAAACCATTTGACGATTTCCTGGCCAAATCCAATATGAACTTTCAAGGCAACAGGAAAGGATCATATTTTTGGAGCACATTAAGTTATGATAGTAAAAAAGACGAACATTCAAACAAGCTTGGTTATCCACATATAGAAAAGAAAAATTCGACATACGATATAGCTAATAAGGAGAATTTACCATTTCGAAAAGAACGTTTTTTTAAGAGAATATTTAACACCTGCTTAAATAGTACCGAAAGTAAGGACATCACAAACACATTAAATATGGATGCACAAGATAGAGTGAGATTAATACATAATGCGAATAATGTAAGGGATACTAATTGTTTCGGAACAACAAATTTGATATCAGAGGTACTAGAAGAATCTCCAGTCAAAGAAAATAATGACTTAGTTGCTGGAAAGCCATCAACGACATGTAATTGGTACGTTTTTAAATCACTACTTGATACTTACTAACACATTTATAAGCACATTCCTAGACTTAGACTGCATTTATTTCATAATAATGCTGTTAAAAGTTATATTTTTTCTTTTAGCCAAAGCGCAATTTGCTGTAAAGATGATATTCAATCTACTTCCCAGATTATGTCACGATCTCAAACAAACATGGAAGTAATTCCTCCTTCCACCCATTCAACTTCCTATTTATCAAATTCCAATGCGATAGTAACTAATACTCGAGGCAATCTTAACAATCCAAGTTCTCTGGATAATGAAACGCTAACGACTCTAAATAGAATTTACGAAAGTAATAAATGGAAAGTTAACTCAGGTGCAGTCACCACAACACATATTTCGGATAATATGCGGATTCCAAATTTAATTTCTAAAAATGCTAGTAAACCACTCAGAAAGCTAGACGAAATTGAATCTGACAACGAGAAAAATGTCAACGTTGCAGAACGATTATTTTGCAATGAAGCACCTTTCCAATGCACCGATGAAACCGCAAAATCGCTTGTTAGGTCACCAAATTCTCGGTATCTATATAGCTACCAAAATAAACCCAATGACCGGCTTAAAGAAAACGATACATCTAAAAATAATAAAAACGAGACGTTCTGCTCACAAGAGTTTAGATGTGACTCATATGAGTTTCCTACTCAGCAGACTTTGACCCAAACCCACCAAACATATGCAGAAAATAATGGTATTTTTTGTTCGCGAAATGACTGCTTCACTCAACCGCAAAGTATCTTACGCAACTCTCAAGAAAATCGAGTTACTTGCAAAAATTCCGAAACAAGTCGAACAGTTAATTGGTCACCAACTTCCATTTTATATGAAGATAACTTATTGAAACAGCTTCTAGACGAAAAACCAGATATTATTAAATCTTATAACAAGCGGAAATCCGAGGACAAACAGTTAGAAAATCAGGATGGAATAATGGCAAAAACTTATATTAAAAAGTGAGTAGCAATACGTAGATATTGTATATTACTTATACTCTACTTCCATAGATAAATTTACTGTTGCTTTTAGATATCGAAAAAACAATATTCGCATTTATAAAATTAAACGACGTTTTCGTACTTCTGTTGAAGAAACGTATGTACCAAAAGAACACAAACTTATTAACAAGTTTCTAAATCAAGCCGAAGGTGATTCCGGGAATGAACTTTTAAATGAAAATGAGGATAGCGAAAGTATTACAACCTCATCGTCATATTTAACAGGCAAGTTCTTCCAAAAGACATTTAGAAAATGTATGATAGCGAAATTTCCGTGACTGCGTTAAATCGTCCAGGTTGTTGTTTAAATAATCGCCAGTAGTACTACTTGCTACTGCTCAAACTGAGAAAGGGGTCTTTTGAAACACACAGCCCAAAATGTGCATAAATACCGGATTTTTTTGATTTCACAATACATAAAATTGCATAATCCATACCAACTTTTTTGTAGTTTTGACCTATAATTTAGTTAAAACAACAATTAAAAAAGCTATGCAGCTCTGCAAAAACAGTTTTGAATTACTTCTGCCTATTTGACAGCATAATAAACCTATATTTATTTCAAATATTAAATTTAAAATGTATTCAAGTTGTTCAGAATATGGAACTTGATTTAATTTAATGCATTACAATTAATCGTTAAGTCACTGGGATCAAACATATTGTCGGTTTCAATTAGCTTCAAATTAAAAGAGAATGAACCTGATTGCAGATGAAACTACTCCTGACGATTTGAGTTCTGATACGAAAAATCGAACAGAATATCAGACGTTTTTGGGAAACAGTATTAATAGAATTTTGAAAGACAAGTCTCTAATTTTCTCAAAGTTTTCCGACACAGTGCCTCTGGAAATTAATAGCTCGGATGTTTTGACTAAGATAGAAGAAATCATGGTACAGCTTTTGTCGGATTATGAGTGTGGCAAAAGTATTTCTTTAAACATTCCATCGATAGCGAACTGCGTGTTTAGAGATGACAGGTAAGGAGATTTACATTTTACTGGCATATAGTAAATTATAAAACATAATATGAAAAGCAGTACTTATTTACTTGGGCCTGTAGGACGCAAGCCATAACTTTTAGATCCGTTGTCAACAACAATATTTGGTTAACATACTATTTTCAGTATATAACAGTTATACACTTATGAATTTTATTTTATGAAGAGCAACATTTTGGATTTTAAGAGCATCCTGCTCTTCCATTGCAGTGTTTGTCTCAGGGTTCAGCTTTCAAGTCAGGGAGGGTCATGTAGTAGAAATGTTTTTGTTGTCTATGAAATTAAAAAAATATCGTTAGTCGACATAAATTCGGCACAAGGTAGTTCATGACCCCCATCACAACAATAATCACATGGTTGGTTATGACATGACAT
Organism: Dendroctonus ponderosae; assembly: GCF_020466585.1. Lineage (NCBI taxonomy): Eukaryota > Metazoa > Arthropoda > Insecta > Coleoptera > Curculionidae > Dendroctonus > Dendroctonus ponderosae. The sequence continues at coordinate 41,351 of NW_026017233.1, forward strand.
TGGTATCGCTGCGATTCGAGGCGATTCCTTGAGACTGGGGAGGTTTTCGGGTTTTTAAGCTGTCGTTAAATTAAATTTGTTCTGGACGTTTTGCAAGCACGAGTGTGCAACCTCGGAAATGGTTTGCTCGAAATGTTACACTGAACTGAGCAGTTCTGTTCTTACAGATCTCGTGCTTGCAAAACGCCAATATAGAACTTATAATTCACGACGGCTGTAAAACCCGAAAAACTCCCCCTTTTAACACATAAGAAGTTTTTCAGTGATAATACAATGAATGGAAAATTAATTTAGAACCCGATATAATTCGAAAACAAAAATGGTATTATGATTTCTCAATGTTCATATTTGCTTAGAAACATTGTTAAAATAATAATATTTTGTTAACAATTTTCAGATATCAGTTGGTAGACTTAACACGTCGCCATTATGTACTACGGCGGCATACTCCAAGTAACAGGCTGCGTTTCAATTTAATATTATTTATTTTAAATAAAATACGGATTTTACTGCATACAAACTCAAAATTGACGAAAAGGTAAAGCAGCATTAATTTTGAAAGAAAATTAACCTATACTGATAATACTCTCATCCCCATAAAGATTAACATAATTAATTTAATTTTGTTATTACAAACATCTTGCATGACATCCAATTAATGTTCGAGTGGCATCAAGTAATTTTATTACTTCAATTTCAGAGAAATTTATTATCAATTGAAGACGGACGTTTGTACACAAAGGCACACTGATAGCGCCATCCGAATCATAAGCAGAATGCTGAACGTCGGCATGTGGGCCTTGAATATAACTGCCCAAAAAGGCTTAGTTTATGGCAACATGAAATTGGTAATGGATACAGGAGAAACCATAAATTGTAATGTTGCAGGTAGTGGATCAAGTTTGCATTGTATGCTCTATTTATTAAATATGCTATACCAAATTCGTTTGTTTTTGAAAGAATACTGTTATATAATATCGGTTTGTATTGAAACCTGCAAAACCGAAGAAGCGGATTATATTATTATATCCCAGTTGTACAACACTTGTATAAAATGGTTTGAAATCATTAATAAAACAAGAAATTTACTTACTAACTATTGAATTCGTTTATTATTTATTTATTAACTATTAAAAATGAAACATTCTTTAACACACTTGAAAATTTTAATATTTTAAGCAACATTTTGCTTTTAGGAACGTTGGTGCCTAACGATGTAATGAATATTTGTGAAATTCAGTCGCAAGCCTTTTTCATTTTAGTGGTCGAGAAGGAATCTATTTTTAACAAATTACTCGAAGAAGATTTACCAAATAAGTTAACCAAACCTTTTATATTAATAACTGTAAGAATTTTGCAAATTGCCAGTTTCTGTTTCACCCGAAACATAATTAACAAGTTTACGAGAACTTTTATTGTAATATATTTTAGGGTAAAGGATATCCTGACTTGAATACCCAACTATTCTTAAAAAAGTTGTGGATGGTAATGGAGATTCCAGTTTTCATCTTTGTAGACGCAGATCCTGATGGTATTTCTATTATGCTAACGTATCGATTTGGATCGAAGGTAGTGATAATTAAACAGTATATTTGTAAGAATGTAATTAGTCCACGGAAGCGCTACTTTTTATTATCTTCCCCAAAGTCGCCCATTCACATCATGTTGGGTTAAACGTTTAAATAAACGTCAATAGTAGCATCTCAGTGGCAAGTTAAAATTTTTATTAGGCGTATCTCCCCCATTCATCGTGGTGGCCAAAGGTATCCAATTTGAATTTGAGATCCTTTTTATTAATTGTTACTATCTTAAAATAAACTAGACGTTAATATCTACAATTCTTGTATTTAACATTTGCCTCTAAATTTCAAATTAGATGCAAAAATGGGGTGGCCAAAGTTCAATCAATAATCCTGTACATCAGATTGGTATTAGATAATACTAATCAAAATAGTTTCTTTGCTTTTAGACGAATGTTCACCTTTCTGAGTATCTAGCAATTCCAAAAGCTAAGTGGATTGGAGTCTTTCCTACAGAAATCTTAAATGTGGGTGCAAATTATGAAATATTGAACAACAGGGAAGAAAGAAAAGCTACAAGCTTACTTCAACTGCAGTGTGTTCAAGAAAATCCAAAAATCCAAAAGCAGATACAAACATGTTTGGATACTGGCGTCAAGGCAAGCATAGAAGCTTTGATTAAATCAGAATCGTACCTGAGTAACCAGTATCTTCCTTCAAAGTTTTTGCAAAATGATTTAATTTAACTTATACTAAATAACTTGCAAGGAATATTTATTACATTAATTTGAAGAATTGGGGTTTGTTAAGACTAATTAAGTGTATTATACAAGAAATAACTGGAAGTATTAAGCAAACTTACCCAAACCAATTGTGGCTATTAACATTTTACCGAATTTACTAAATTCATTTGCAATTTTAGTTTGGTTTGTGTATGTAAATAAGTATTGAATAAGAGAATATTATATTTAAATTTAGAAAAGGAACTTTTTAACATTTTATTTATGTTTTAATATTTGCTTTAATACAAGCAATCTAAACAAATTATTTTCTTTTTGTCTCATATGCGCTATAAGAGAATATATGAACACGAGTTAGAGAATATAAATTTGCCAAAATAATCTTCGTGCAAATTCCTGATGTGGTCATCTGGTAAGATGTTCTCAATGCCTGTGTGGTGGAAGTTTGAAGAACGGTGGGGCCAACGTTTCGAATAAATTTCAGCAATCAACAACGCTTTTATCACTTAAGTGTTTCTTTGAAAAATGGACAAACACGTCAAAACTTGTGCAATAAATGTGCTGGTACAAAATAACTTAAAAATGACAGAATTATTTGGCAAAATGTTTTTCTAGTAGTGATTGTGAATTCTGTAAAGATCCATGAGCAACTACTATTGTCGCTTTCTATGCTTTGAGCCAAAAAATTTGAGGGTATATTATTCATGTTCGATAAGGGCATATTACAATCTTTTGGAGATGTTATTAAATTATTTTTAAAAGAACAATCTTGTTGCTTATTGTTAGATCCAGTTTTAAGGTATTCAAATTTGGTACCTTTTTGATAGAGGAACGGTTCCCGAATGTACGTAAAGCGGTTTAGCGCCGGTCGCTCACGCAGACGCCCAACAAGGATACGAAACACGCGCAAAAAAAAACACTTTTTTCTAATAATATGCTGCAGCACAACGATAAACCTGCTAAAGCTCTTGTGAAAGAGATTCTTATGCGGAAGTTTTCTTCATTTTCTATCACCACATTGGAATTTTACAACTAACCGCTCTTCATATGCGAAAAAGAAAATATATTAAACATTTTCTCATTGCAATAAGTAGATCTGATTTTTTCTTAATAACAGTTGTTTTGATATCTATAGTTTTTGTAGCAACCGTTTCCATAGCAACTCTTTCCACTCGCCCCTGAATCCATAGCGACTGTTTCGATAGTACATGTTTCTTTCCATAGCGATCGTCCACATAGCGACCAATTCCATAACAACCATTTCCATAGCAACCGTCTAAAGTACCAAGTGTATTAATTTTAGCTGTTTGTACAACCGTATCCATAGCAACCATTTGCATAGAAACCGTTTTTGCAGCATCTGTTTCCACTCGCCCCTGTATCCATAGCAACTGTTTCGATAGCACATGTTTCTTTCCATAGCAATTGTCGGAGACATTAGATTATAATTTAAAGTCTTATCTATTAAATTCCAAGTCACTTAAAATCTCGGCAAGGTAGTTGACCGAAGGGCGATTTCTTTGGGTTGCGCTGGTCTAAAAATATATTCTACCTAAGATCGGCTAACAATAAACCAGGAATCCCTAACTCCACCAAAAAGGGTGGCTTCGGGTCTTTTTCGAACGAACAAGAAGTCGCATACTCGTCTTTATCTATAGCATACAAGTGTACAAGACGTTGCATGAGCAGTTTCTCTGCAACGGGCGAAATTTAATATCATTTTAGACACTAGACAATTCGTTTAGCCATCAATTAAAGTCTACAAACGTGTAATTGTGGTCAGTTCGCATTGTGTAACGGACTCCCTACATTCAAGTGCCAACCAGTGCAGTGAAACCACCAACCGATAACCTTGGTAGCATTGCTGGGGGTGTGTGAGCTGCAGTGAATAGTGGGTATTCCCAGGTGAGTGCATCCTGGTAGAACAAAAGGGTGCGACGGTGTACAAAAGTTAAAGTGTTCCTCCGCCCTTCATAACAAGTGGCAGCCCATTTTAAATAAAATAATTTATTATTCGAAAACGGTTGATTTCACAACTTAAAGTGTAAATGCAAATTTGTAACTTTGTAAATTTTCTATCTAAAGACGTATTAATATACAGGTACTTCCATTTGAAAAACAAAAGTTATATTGCGTTAAAAAGTTTTAGATTGAAGTCGACATTGTTAACACCCTTTAGAATGTATTGATATTTTTATTCAATAGAACTCTTAACAGATCTGTGGTGATTGGAAAGACGAATCAGTTTATTTTGTTTGTATCTTTAACTGCTTTTTTTGCTTTGGCAATGAATTTTTAGATGCCATGTTTTAAAAAACATGGCTAAACACACAGCTAAAGCAAGATTTTACTAAAATGGCAATAATCTGCCAGCGTCGCAAGTAAGAAAAAAACAATTTACGGTGCATATGCAGGCTTTCAAGCTGCATTCCATGAGCTAATGAAAAATGGGTAGTTCTATTTAAAAAAATACACTTTGATCTTGCCTCGCTTTTCTGGGACACTCTGTATCATATAAGATATTTTTAAAATGTGCGCACTTTGTGCGTCAACAACTTTTATATGAAACTATTTTTTGAAAGTTCGACACCATCGAAAATAATGGACACTATCGCACTAAAAAACCACCCTGTATAGTAACACGGTGCAAAAGTTGATAACACCGTCACCCAGGGCTGCCAGGTCCGAAAATCAAGTTTCGGTAGATAAGCTCGACACTTTTCGGTAGAAAATAGGTAGACTTATTTTTCTTTCATTATTAAAGGCTCCATAAAATTGCGCGTTTTTTAAAATTCTTAAACTTACAAGAATACTAAAATAAACATGAGTTAGTAAAGAAGTAAATATGAAATTGTACTCTTGTTTTTAGCTTATTTCTCAACTTAGTTTTCATTAGATTAACCCATGATACAATGACTACATGTATACATGAATGTATTCATTGTATCATGAGAAACCTATGAAAATATCCGTTCAACTTGGCTGATGAGTGAGGTAGGATAAGCACGTTACAAATAAAATTGGAAACACGAATGTATCAGCTCCATATTTCAATATTTGTACTTGGCTCCAAAACTCTTCAATATTTCCAGAATTTTTTTTAATTTCTTCAACATTTCGCAACAGACGTCATTCTGTGTCCAGACCTTGTAATTTACTATCAGTTATTAAATTTGGAAATATCATTGCAACATCAGAAATAGATTGTAGGGAACCTGATTTCACTATCGAGGGACCCATAAAACATAATTTTATCATATTAATGATCTATATGGCGGGCTTGATTCATTTTATGTTTGAAAAATAACTCTAAAATACGAGGTGTGCTAAAATAAAATGTCTGCTATTACCAACGTACTTTGATGATTAAAGCGCGGAATATATGCAGTTAAATTCAATCAAAATATGCGCATATATATGCATAATTTTTATTCCAAATATGCAATTATATGCATTTATTTG
>NW_026017234.1:0-3559 GCF_020466585.1 Dendroctonus ponderosae
AATTCACGTGCTGCTTTATGTGTGTTAAAAAAGCTCTTAGTTGTTTCCCTGTACCTCTTGTAATATGAGGTGTATCTAGCATACCTTTTAAATGTGCGTTAATGACCACAAATTTATTTTCAAACCTATTCCTCAATAATTCCAGCGCTTGTTTATCAATTTAATTGGTTAACGGTAAGTTATTAATTAAATTTGAAGCTTCACCCGACAAAGCACCTTTTAAATATAGAAACTTTTGCACATCATTCAAGAATAAATGAGTATCGATTATTGCTGACAACAAGTCATTAAAAGCTTGCTTAAAAGCTTGCCAATCTTCGACCTTACCGGAAAACGTGGGAATATTTACACTTGGCAACCTCGCATTACTTAGCGGCACTGGCAAAGCTGACTCCAAATGAGTAGGAACATGTTTTGGAAATTCAATTAGAGATTGGCTCATTTGCCTAATTTTCGCTTTGATTTTAGATAATAAAGACAAGTATTTAGTCTCCACCTCATTTCTATCTGTCTATTCGCTCTCATCCATTAATTCCATATTACCCTAAATTTTGCAATAATTTTCGTAAGCTTTTTCTAAAAATACTTCCCTAGTTTCATATTCGCTAACATCAATGTTTGGTACAACTTCATTATTGGTAACAAACGTGTTTACCCATGTTATCGAGCTTTTAACAATCGATCTCTGTTTCTTTAGAGTTTCCATCATAAGAACTTAACAGAATTTTCTCACCAGAATACAACTAAAATACTTTTTATAGTTCACTGAATGAAAATGATTAATGATTAACGGACCCCAATTAATGTCAGTGTTTCCTTGGCAATTTGTGTCAATGAGTTTCAACAACAAATGTATCTGCTTTCCAACACGTTATTTCAGCAACCCATATTCATTATTCCAAAGATCCAAACACTATATTGCTGGATATTCGACTCCCAAGGACCATATATCGGTGAATGTTTAAGTGGACTGTATTTTTGTATTAATTTCTTCTTCGTGCGCGTCCCTATCTGAGATGGAATTCCCAACACCGACTTAAGTATATGAATGCACCCAACCGACGAATTAAAACCCGATTGTCGACAAAATTAAATATATATTGCTCATAACGTTATTTCTACACACACCCGTGTTGTTTGTTTTCTTTTCAATTCCCTTAGTTCCTAGAAACAAATACAAATTAAAATAAAAACCTAATTGTCACATCGCCCCCTAGACTAACTTATGTGGTTGGCAGGAGAGACAAATAGATCTTGTTTACTCATTTCCCAACTCACAACTTTCATGTTTGCTATTGGGCAACTTTTTAGGTCGGAAAGAATCCATAGAGGGCAAAAAATACGATTTCAAAATTTTGACTTTTGGTCGAAAATGCGGGACCAACGGATTGATTTTTGAAAAAAGTTTACGTTTCTCAAAATACCTCGAGTGATACATCATTTTCATCGGAAAGCGACAAGGAATGCAACGAACTGATTAAAAGACACCGGAGCCTGTCCATTTCCTAAATAATCAACATTTTCGGTCAATTTTGAGCGGTTTTTGAGCGGTCGCAATCTTCAACGCGCGATATCTTCTTTATTATAGACCCAGAACTTTCATCGATTTCAACGAACTGATTAAAAGACACCGCTCCCAAATAATTACATTTTCTGTCTATTTTGAGGTGTTTTTGAGCTTTCGCAATCTTGAACGGACGATATCTTCCATATTTTCGACCCACAACATTCTATCATTTTCGTCGGAAAGGGACAAGGAATGCAACGAACTGATTAAAATACACCGGAGCCATTCCAGTTTCCAAATAATAAACATTTTTGGTCTATTTTGAGCGGTTTTTGAGCGGTCGCAATCTTCAACGCACGATATCTTCTTTATTATCGACCCATGACTTTCATATTCGATTTTCGGCAGCTTCTTAGGTCGGAAACAATCCAATAAGGGCAAAAAGCAAAAAACAACGATTGCAAAATTTTGATTTTTGGTCGAAAATTTCATAAGGGGGGACCAAGGTATTGATTTTTGAAAAAAGTGCAAGTTCCTCAAAATCCCTCGACTGCTACATCATTTTCATAGGAAAGAGACAAGGAATGCAACGAACTGATTAAAAGACACCGGGGAGTTTTCAGTTCCCAAATAATCAGTTTCATAAGGGGGGACCAAGGGATTGATTTTTGAAAAAAGTGCAAGTTCCTCAAAATCCCTCGACTGCTACATCATTTTCATAGGAAATAGACAAGGAATGCAACGAACTGATTAAAAGACACCGGAGCCTTTCAAGTTCCCAAATAATCAACATTTTCCGTCAATTTTGAGCGGTCGCAATCTTCAACGCACGATTTCTTCCTTATTATCGACCCACAGCTTTCATATTCGAAATTGGGCAGCTTCTTCGGAAACAATCCAATAAGGGCAAAAAACGCAATTGCGAAATTTTGATTTCTGGTCGAAAATTTCAAAAGGGGGGGACCAAGGGATCGAATTTTGAAAATAGTTCAAGTTTCTCAAAATACCTCGACAGCTACTTCATTTTCATCGGAAACAGACAAGCAATGCAACGAACTGATAAAAAGACACCGGAGCCTTTCCAGTTCACAAATAATCAACATTTTCGGTCAATTTTGAGCGGTTTTTGAGCGGTCGCAATCTTCAACGCGCGATATCTTCCTTATTTTCGACCCACAACTTTCAAATTCGATATTGGGCAGCTTCTTAGGTCGAAAACAATCCAATAAGGGCAAAAAACACAATTGCAAAATTTTGATTTCTGGTAGAAAATTTCATAAGGGGGGACCAAGGAATCGAATTTTGAAAAAAGATCAAGTTTCTCAAAATACCTCGAGTGATACAAGGAATATAACGAAATTTTAGAAATGGTTAAAAATCTCGATTTAGCTATTGAAACATTTTATAGATAGCTAAAAATCTCGATTTAACTATTGAAAAATTTTTGTAGTTGAAAATCTCGATTTAGCTACTGAACAGTTTTAGAAATGGTTAAAAATCTCGATTTAACTATTGAAAAATTTTAGAAATGGTTAAAAATCTCGATTCTAGCTATTGAAAAATTTTAAAAGTAACTGAAAATCTCGATTTAGCTATTGAAAAATTTTAGAGATAGTTAAGAATCTCGAATTAACTATTACAAAATTTCAGAGATAATTAAAAATCACGATTTAGCTATTGAAAAAATTTAGAGATAGTTAAGAATCTCGATTTAACTATTGAAAAACTTTACAAATGGTTAAAAATCTCGATTTAGCTATTGAAAAATTTTAGAGATATTTAAAAACTCGATTTAGCTATTGAAAAATTTTAAAAGTAACTGAAAAGCTCGATTTAGCTATTGAAAAATTTTAGAGATAGTTAAGACTCTCGAATTAACTATTAAAAAATTTTACAGATAATTAAAAATCTCAATTTGGCTATAGAAAAATTTTAGAGATAGTTAAGAATCTCGAATTAGTTAGAAGTTCGTCTAAACATCACAAACGTGTTTCCCTCGCTAACTAAACGCGCTAAGTATCTTTTCAGCTCAAAATCGTCGTTTTTGTTGAA
>NW_026017235.1:0-3477 GCF_020466585.1 Dendroctonus ponderosae
TCGATAATGGCTTTTAGTTTATTTTAAGATAACACCAATTGATACAGGATGTATAAAATTCAAGTGGCAAACCAAACTTACCTTTTTTTAAATAGAATGCCGTACTTTTTATTCCATATTCAAACTATTCGCACAATTCTAGGCCTATTCGATATAAATATTATATCGTGATTTTCAACTGTTTTTGAGTTAATTACCAATTATGATCGAACTTTGGCCACCCCGTTTTTGCAGCTAATTTGAAATTTAGAGCAAAATATTATATACAAAAGTTGTAGATATTGACATCCAGTTTATTTTACGATAACAACATTGCTACTGGGTGTCTCAAATTCAAGTGCTTGACCAAACTCAAATTTTTATAAACGCAAAGGTCGAATATTTAAATGGTTATTAACACAAAAACAGTTGAAGATCGATATAGAAAATTATATTCAAGAGGACTGGAATTTTGCGTATGGTTCGAATATTAAATAAAAAGTGCGCGATTTTATAAAAAAAAATTTAAATTGTTGTACCGCCACTTGAGTTTGAGACACCCTGTATCAATTGCTATTATCTTACTACACTTGCGTGCATAGAAATCGGCCCACAGTAAGCTTTTCACTTTAACTACATTTTTTTTTTATTTATCCTCACATTAAAAAAAGAAACATGCTGTTTGAAAAACAATTTAATATGCTCCTATTTGAGTATAAATTATTGTGAGTATCCTATGTTTAATATAGTGAAATTAATGCATTCAGCAAATTAAGCTTTTTTATTATTAACATAAATAGGGTTATTGACAATTTAAAACTTAATACTTAATTTTTTAATAATGGGTATGACCTCCTCCTTCCGTAATAACTTCTTTCATACGATTAGGTATAGTTCTAATCAAGTTTGCTATTGTTTCTTGAGGGATGTTAAACCACTCTTCTTCTACTGCAACAATAAACTCTGGGATCGAGTTTGGGGTATGAAGTCTAACTCGAATTCTTCGTTTTAGCTCATCCCATAAGTGTTCGATCGGATTTAGGTCAGGACTGTATGCTGGCCACTCCATAGCCCGAAAACAGCACCCCTCGTACCTCACGGAGCTGTCGTTGCACTTGAACGAATTAAGGTGATAATTTCTTAATGTTGCGACACAATAAAGCGGTCATCACGAGCGGTTGTAAATCGCCTTCTGCCTGTTCCAGATCGCCTATGAAAGGATCCAGTCTCCTCATAACGTTTGCACACTCTTCGAACCGCTGCGCGAGCCATATCCAATTGTCTAGCAACAATCGAACTAATATGCAAATTTCAGTTGCAAACGCAATAATTTTGATATTTAACAATTTTTTTATTTTCATTACAATCACCACATAAACACGTTTCATTTGTGTACCGGTTGCTACGCATATAAAAGACAAGCCTTCTTGATAAATTTATACTCACATTAAAGCTTATTAAATTGTCTTTCAAACAGCATATTTCTTTTCTCTGATCTGATGAATAGTTTAAAAAAATATATAGTTAAAGTCGACAGTTTACAGTGGGCCGATTTCTATGCACGCAAGTTTATAAACTAGACGTTAATATCTCAAACTTTTGTATTTAATATTTATCTCTACATTTCAAATTAGATGTTAAAACGGGCTGGCCAAAATTCAATCAATATTGGTTCTTAACTCCAAACAGTTGATAATCAATATAGAACGTTTATATCGAATAGGCCTAGAATTTTACGAATATCTCAAATATGCAATAAAAAGTACGGTTTTGCATTTAAAAAAAGGTCAATTTGGTGTGTCACTTGAATTTGAGACACCCGGTCTCAATTTGTACTATCTTAAAATAAACTAGACGTTAACATCTACAACTTTTGTATGTAATATTTTTCTCTAAATTTCAAATTAGATGCAAAAACGGGGTGGCCAATGTTCTGTCAATAACCCTGTACTACTCTGTGTAAGTCCGTCTCTTGTTGTGGACAAGATAAAGCTTTTTAAAAACGGTTTTACCTTTCAAATAAGGGGTTTATCGACCAGCTGTTTGATTGAAGATTTTAGGATCAAACACCCTCTGTTTAAAGAGTTTAATTCGCGAAAATTGTATCCCACTGCATTTGTTTCGTTTTCAAAAAGACACCCTGTATATTCTGAAAGCTTAACTCGAACAATCCATAGTTCTTAAATTTAAAGCAATTTTCAAAACACAGTTCTTTAATTCAAATGTCAAAGTTTACCATCAAAATCAGTCGTAAACTTTTCCCTGATTACTAAGACAAACACACTGCAACATAAATCATAAATAAGCACTTGAAATTTCAAATGTGACTGTGTGTGGTAGCACGAATCTTGAAAAAGCGCTGACCACGCTTCTATTTTGATTCAATAGAATGTCGAGATTGAATTTGAAAGGAGAACTTCTTCACTTTACACAACGCAGGAGGCCACTGTACAAGTGTGCAGGCGAATCCGATTAATAACGATGTAGTCATTGAATTAAGACATGACGAGAAGCAATGTATTTACAGCATTTGTTGATGTTTTCTTAAATTGCATTGGTATTTTTGTATACAGATTTCAATATGAGAACTAATGGCCTGAAATGTCTTTTTAAAGCGTTACTGCCGGTTGTGTACAATAAATAACATATTTTCTTGAGTATCTCGAGTCTCATGCGTTTTATTGGACTTGGAATATGCATATGTGGGTTTGAACAAAACTGTTTTGAAATGTGAACAACTCACAAGCGTTGCTCGAAGTTCTACACGTTATTTTGCACTTTTCGCAGCATTAACAGAGACACTGCATGAAAACTGACAGACATACCCGATGGTTCCCGCTCACAATTGTTCATTTTGCTTTTTTATGGTTCAGGGTCTTAGATGTGTGTGGATCCTAATTGAAATGGAGAGAGGATAGGAAATTCGCCCCATCGCACTGCCAATTGATTTGATTGGCCTCCGATTTCACGATTTTCCTTTTAATGTTTTAATTTTCAAAATTTTGCATAATTTTTGAAAATCGTCAATTGCTCGCTTATTAACGATCGTAGCGAAAACGTGAATACCAACTTTTTTATGAAGCTTCAGACGGCCGGCCGATCCACTGGGCTGATCAGACTCATTCAGCTCTTTTGATTATTGAGATATCTACAGTCTTTTTACAACCATATATTCGCTATTTTGTCGAAAACTATGAAAGCTGGACAGTTGTTGGATAGTGCACGATGATCCCGAGATTTTATAAAGAATAACGTTTTTCGATAGAAAGCTTTGTTTTCGAGAAAAAAATAAAACGCAAAATTTCGAATAACTCTAGAGGCTATTAAAAAATTTACTCAAATTATAAAACTTTAATGAACGAAACCTTTTTTAAAAAGTTTTATTTAATACAACGACTAATAAGCTTTACTACTTAACGCCACGAGGTGGTTACAAAGAATGATATTTTATATGAAACAATGAAATGAGGTAAACATAACTGCTGACACGTCGAATGC
>NW_026017236.1:0-3514 GCF_020466585.1 Dendroctonus ponderosae
ATTGAAAAGTGGCAGTGCAAAAATGGCAAAGTTCAGTTAGGCAATTTTATCAGTTGATATAAACTAAGCTTCTAAACTGAATAATTCAATTCAACTCACAGCGAGCCTTAAGAAAATCTTCGACCGGCTGCAAAAGCTCGCGTCCCGATATCTGCCTTAGATGAGCAGGAATGGACAATAAAAGGACAGTGCAAAAATGTGAAAATCCCGCAAATCTTTGGAAACTTCGAAAATTCGTATAAGTTACGCTTATTGCCTAAATTAAGCGAAATTTGGAGCAAGCTTTCAACAAGGCTTCTTCTACCGATTGAAAAGTGGCAGTGCAAAAATGGCAAAGTTCAGTTAGGCAATTTTATCAGTTGATATAAACTAAGCTTCTAAACTGAATAATTCAATTCAACTCACAGCGAGCCTTAAGCAAATCTTCTTCTACCGGCTGCAAAAGCTCGCGTCCCGATATCTGCCTTAGATGAGCAGGAATGGACAATAAGTGGACAGTGTAAAAATGTGAAAATCCCGCAAATCTTTGGAAACTTCGAAAATTCGTATAAGTTACGCTTATTGCCTAAATTAAGCGAAATTTGACCGATTGAAAAGTGGCAGTGCAAAAATGGCAAAGTTCAGTTAGGCAATTTTATCAGTTGATATAAACTAAGCTTTTAAACTGAATAATTCAATTCAACTCACAGCGAGCGTTAAGCAAATCTTCTGCCGGCTGCAAAAGCTCGCGTCCCGATATCTGCCTTAGATGAGAAGGAATGGACAGTAAATGGACAGTGCAAAAATGTGAAAATCCCGCAAATCTTTGGAAACTTCGAAAATTCGTATAAATTACACTTATTGTCTAAATGAAACGAAATTTGCAGCAAGCTTTAAACAAGGCTTCTTCTACCGATTGAATAATCGCCCATTGCAATATCTGTCCGGGATATGGATGAATGGACAATAAAGGACGGCAGTGCAAAAATGACAAATTTGCGCAATTCTTAGAATTCATCAGTTCATATGAACTAAGCGTGTTCTCCGAATGCGACTAAATTCACAGCAAGCTTTAATCAAGGCTTTTTCTACCGATCGCGATAGCCCGCATCCCAATATCAATCCTGGATCGGAAGAAATGGACAATAAAGAACAGCAGTGCTAAAATGACAAAGTCCCCCAAATTTTTGGAAAATTCATAAATTCATATAAATTACGCCTCTTGTCCGAATCAACCCCAATTCACATCGAGGCTTAAGTAAGCCTCATTTACCGACTTCTAAAGCCCGTGTGCCGATATCTCAATTCAGGGGACTGGACGATCAGAGTACAGCGCAAAAATGTCAATCTCCCACAAATCTTAGAAGAATTCATCAGTTCATATGAACCAAACTTGCTCTCCGAATGCAACTAAATTCACAGCAAATCTTAATCAAGGCTTCTTCTACCGATCTCCAAAGCCCGCGTCCCAATAGCAGTTCTGGATCGAATGCAATGGACAATAAAGGACAGCAGTGCAAAACTGGCAAAATCCCGGAAAACCTGGGAAATTTCATGAGTTCATAGAAACTAAACTTCTCGTCTCAATAGAACCAAATTCCCAAGTAACCGTCCATAAGGCTCCTTTGACCGATGGTAAAAGTCCGCGTACCGATACCTGGAGTCCTGGACAGTAAAGGGCGACAGTGGAAAAATGTCAAATTTGCGCAATTCTTAGGAAACTTCATCAGTTCATACAAACTAAGCTCCCTGTCTGAGTGAAACCCAATTCACTTTAGGCCTTAAACAAGGTTTCTTTTACCGATTTCAACTGCGCTCGAGCCGATATGCGTGCCTGAAGAAATGGACCATAAACTAGTACAATGGAGAAATGGCAATTTCACGCAATTCATAGGAAACTTTATCAACTCATATAAACCACGCCTTTTGGTTCGAATGAAACTGAATTCCCAGTTGCAATATCTGCACTGGATGTGGAGGGACGGACGATGAAAGTTGGGGGTGCAAAATCAGGCAACTTCAAAATGATGAAGAAAACTTTTTATATAAACTAAACTTTTCGCGAAAAAGTATACAAGCATCGCCGTTTTATCGCCATTTCCATCGACTTTAACGAAAAGTGGTTGTTCTATTGAATTCACCCTGGTAGATCGTCAGGGTGCGACATAAACAGACTTATTTCCATGGAAACCGCTATGTTTGTCTCCCTCTGGACTGCAGCTGGCCAACGTCAGCTCGATTACGAGGTGGGATGAAAAGGTTGAAGATTTTTCAAGAGAGTGTGGAACTGATTAGAAGCGCCAGAAGCCACCAAGAAATTCCACTTCGCGACTGGCTCGTTTCACTTTTTCTCCAGTTTTCCACAAACTCTCTCATTTTGATCGGACCGGGAAAAACCAAGCTCAGCCTCCGCAGATAGAGAAGGCTTTTTCTGGTACCACTACCAATGGCAGATAAATGTTAATTCGTTTAGACCGCAACGAAGGCCAGTTGTGGAAAGGCGCGCCCGGTTAAAGGCTTGCCGGGCACCCCGATCGGAACCATCAGCAAGCCGAGTGGTTCGCAGGTTCCAATTGATGGTACCGGCCGGGAGTTGTGGAGGCATTGATTGTGGCGCCGCGGTGTCGGCCAGCCGCATACTCAGGTGCGCTCCATGGTACCGCTGCCGTTGGGTTCTCACGTGTGAACCACCCACGGTAACGGCCCCGAGACGCTGACTATTACTCTCCGGGTACTGATAACCATTGCCATGATTATGGGCAACCGAAAAACGCCGATCTAGTCCTGACACAATTAAACAATAAACAACACCAACCGGCAGTACCAGGAATTAGCGCCAGCGGTTATAAAGCGACGACATTGACCAGGTACCCAGTACCTATTAATTAGACGCGGAAAAAAATGGCGACCTTCACCACAGACTGCTGGCGCCGCGTTTTTATTGAAATCGCCGTGGCGCTGCCCAGCATTTTTATCCCGATATGCATATTTTTTACCTGACAGTACCATGCAAGCGCGGGAACCTGCCGATTGACTCATTTTCACTTTGACTCATGTCCATGTCAAAAACTGACCAATGCCAAATGTGTCAAACTGTGTGACATGTCATTGTTGAATCATGCGCGGGTTCAACTAACGATGGGGGCGCTGCGAGACGCAAGCCAATAAGGAGGATAACGAGTAACATTGGGGAAATAAGCGAAACGTGACAGCTACAGGTATTTGCGAAATGCTAATGGGGCGGATTAGTTTGAAAAACATGGTTGCCGATCTTCTGATCTGTTTTTTTTGCAAATATCCCAGTTTTTGGTAAGAATGATTTTTTTAAACTAAGGCCCATTTTCATCAAGCGATCTTAAACCAGTTTAACGTCTGAAACTCAGTTTGACGCGCGAAACGGATTTGACCAGAACCTTAAACTTAGTTTATGCTTAAACGCGTTTAAAGAAACGAACTGGTCGATTTTGGGCGTTTATAGCTTTAAACGCCGTTTAAAGACTTGATCTAACTTCAATGTGTAAAGAATTGTTGTTGT
>NW_026017237.1:0-3513 GCF_020466585.1 Dendroctonus ponderosae
TTACGAATCACGAGGTTGAAGCCGTCGCCGTTGCGTGTTCGCCAAAAACCCACCAAACTTACCAACACAAAAGTACACTTTCTGTCAAAAACGAAATTTTACTTTATAACAAATTGTCAGAGCACAAATTTGCTACCGGGCCCCAGTCATCAGCCAAATCTGCAAAACTAACATTACCAAACTCCAAATATTTCAGAATAAACTCCTCCGTCGAATTACCCAAGCTCCGTGGTATATTCGAAAGTCTCAAATCTACGCAAACCTCGACATGGAAACCATTAGCAAATTAATTTCAAAACTCCACAACAACCTTAAAACCAGAGTTCCCAACCACACTAACCACCTAATCCAAGACACTTTTTCCCAAACAATCCCAAAAATTTACTTCATAACTCCCACTACTTTAATGACAGACGCCCCCTGAAAACACCCGAATTAAACGAAAAAATCCGGCTTTTCAAAATTTTCAAAATTCAACCACTTCAGAACATAATTCTTCCAAATTACTCAAAAACACAACTATTCTCTTTTTTTACCAACTACTCTCAACGCATCCACCGACCCGAAAATTATATCAAAATTACCAAAAAATGTTGTTTAATCCACTTTTAATTTGTGCGGTTATTTGTTTCATAATCTGGTCTTTTAATTTTAAGTCTTAAAAAAGATAAGTAATTTTTTAAACTAACCAAACACATTACGTCAATTTTGGACTTTTTGGTGATTTTAGCTTGAAACCCACGATATTGTAAATGTTATTTTACTAAAATAGGAAAAAAATATATTTATTTCATACTATTAATTATTACTGCCTTGCATCGCATGTTGAAGTTTTCACTTCTATCGTTTTTTTTACTATCTAAATGTTTTTATACTGTATTTCTATTGCATTTATTCTGACTAAATGAATTCTAAAAAAAAAATTTTCAAATTTCAGTATCTAAAAGTAAAATTTGCCACCAATTTGTAACGGATATAGTCTGACTATAGTAGAGGATGTATTTTTCTGAAAATAGTCCGAAACGCTAACTTCTGATGCTGTCAGAAACTAAGTTACGTTGTTAAAAGTAATGTAATCAAATTCCATAAAACTTAATCCAAAACTGCTAAATCAATATTTTGGAAAAATGACGCTGTTCTGATTGTTGTTTCAAATAAGAAACGATATATTAAATATTCTATGATGATGATGACTGCTCGTCACAGCAGCTGTTCAAAATATGTTTTCAAATTAAATTTTGTTTTATTCACACGATTCAAAATGTTTAAATTAACATCTGGATTTCTTTCAGAATTTGTAATTAAGGCCGTGTACGTAATATTTTACGAGACAATGTAGCACGCATTGTAGAGATACATGCCTAAATACAACAAATTTTCAATTTCGCCACAACTAGATCTCCACTAAATAAAAACGTCGTTTTCTTAAATGCAAAATTTTACTGTTTATTGCGCTTTGTTTTCAGATAAAGTCATATAAAGTGTAAAAATGCGCCAAAGGATATGGAGCACCGATAACAAGAGTTAAAACCAAAATTGTTGTCGTGTGCTTCATTTTTAGTTACCACCAAAAATTTATAGAAAATAAATATAAGATCGTTTGTTTATTGGAGTATGTTAGAAACTCGTTATCCAATCCATGTAAGTAAACAAAATTTTCAATTTAAATCTAAAGATTTTACGTAAACTCATAATGTAAAAATACGTTGAAATTCCTTTGGTTGGTTTATTAATTCTAAAAGTATTCAAAAATATTTCAAAAAATAATGAGTAAGGTACGGCCCGGCCCGTACATCATCTTCTCTGAGATTCTTCAGGTTTTTACAAAATTTTCTCGTCCCAACCTGAGCAATTAAATCAATCAGTTTCTAAGTAATATGTTTATTTAAAAAACAAAGCTAGTTAACAGCTGTAGCCAGATGGCGTGAAATTGCAACTGCTATCCTTCTTGGCATTGGTGATGGAAACACCAGACCATTTCCACTCAGAGCACCCATCGGTTCCACAAAGAATGTATACTGCCATGCTGCTGGAGCCGCCACTCATGGTTCCAGTGACTTCTTCCAGCTCCAGGTTGCTAATTGGAATGTTACCTAAAGGACTTCCGGTGGCAGAACCATCTTCATAATCTTCTTGAATATTGATGCCATATTTGGTGATTTCTAAAAATTGTAGTAGATATGTAGTGAAACATCTTAGTTAGCGGTTTAGAAGGCAAGCAAACCTACTTGAAAGTTTAATATAATATATATAAGTAATATCCGAAATGGAACCAGTTCCGGCATCAGAGTGAGTTTTAATATGGATGCCATTAGCAGAGTTAGTTACAGAACAATCAGAGAACGTGACGTTCTTTACAGTGTTTACTGAACCATCAGAAGTGCTTTGACCGACGGATAAACTCAATCCGTGTCCTCCACTGCAAGTCAAATTCTTGAAAACCATGTCAGATCCTTGGTTTACAGCCACGCAGTCATCTTGATTTTTGACGACACTGGTCTTAACGGTTATTCCCGTGGATCCAGACACGTCGAATCTCCATCAGTGTTGTGACCACCATTCTATTAAACAAGCATTTTCAGACCTGACACTCTAAGTTAAAAGAAAAAGCTCACGTCATCTCCATCAGAAACATCAACAACAAAATTGTCAAGAGTGGTGTCGCTGGCACTGCTGATGGAAATGCACTGATGGGGGCAGTTCAATAAATTAATGTCTGATAAATAAGATCCTCCAGTAGTTTCGATTGTAAGGAACTTAGGTTTGGTAATTCCACTGTCTCCTTCACCATCCCAATAGTCAGCACCTTGAATTTATCGTACTCATTAAGTCTGTTTCAATGGTGAAAGAAAGATAGTTGATGCTCAAGACGAATGTTTTTATATTTCCTTCTTTGCGTTCGTTGATTAATCAATATGAACTTTTTTACTTAACTACGAGAACAGCTGAATTTTATAGGCGTTCTGAAGATGCGTATATAATTTAGACGGCTGATCTTTTTCTATCAAGGCCAGGTATAACTTGCTCACAAAATAAAGGATAATTTTTCATCCACATAAAAGCGTTTCAAAAATAATTACCTCAAGTGTGACATGATGTATGCAAGGTTCTGAGTCTCCTGTTTATTATTTACTTTATAAATAAAATAAATACCACGTTTTGCGCGGTCTGAACAGCTTTACTTATGATGATTTCAGACGTAATCCATCAGTTTTTTAATTTTGAGATAATTAAGATTTTAATTTTGGAAAGTCATTTAATTGAAAATCTTTCGAAAACTTCAAACTATTACTCAACTGAACAACAAAACTGAAATCGAGTACTTCTTACAAATAAAAAAAAACAATGAATTGATTGCCTGAGCAAATACTGAAAAGTTGGTAGGCTTTCCTAATTCAAAAATAAAGCGAACATTTTTTTTCGGAATACTTCAGATTTTCGCTTAAAAGTCCTGTTTTGAAAAAATGACACGAAATATCTTTTAAGATTAAACTTTTAATTCAACAATAAGTT
>NW_026017238.1:0-3504 GCF_020466585.1 Dendroctonus ponderosae
TTCAATAAGCTCTAACTTTGAGACGACCCTGTATAGCCAGCTAAGGATTGACTTCGTTCGTTTCGCAATCAGTATGAAGCAAAAACGCTTACTGGATAAAAGCTCTTCGATCGACCAGTTTTGAGTAGGAAAGTTCACTTTTTTTAGTCGTTTGTGTTCATTAGGCTCTAACTTTTAGACCACTCCATATAGTCGGTTCGAGAATAACTTGGTTTGTGGTCTGGTACATTGGAAGCAAAAATGTGTACTGGACGAACATTTGTTCAACTTGTCTTGCTCTTGAGTAGGAAAATGCACTTTTTCCAGTCATGTTTGCCATCAATTGGCTCTAACTTTTAAATAACCTTGTATAGTCAGTTCATGATTGACCTGGTTTATTGCGTAGTAAATTGGGAGCGAAAACGTATACTAAATGAAAACCTCTTTGACTGGGCATTTTTCAGTTACCAGCTTTTCAGTAGTACTTTAATGCACATTTTCTTGTCATGTTTGTCTTCAATAGGCTCCAACTTTGAGACGACCCTGTATAGCCAGCTAAGGATTGACTTCGTTTGTTTCGCAATCAGTATGAAGGAAAAACGCTTACTGGACAAAAGTTCTTACATCGGCCAGTTTTGAGTTACTTATCAGCTTTTGAGTAGGAAAGTTCACTTTTTCTAGTCATGTTTGTGTTCATTAGGCTCTAACTTTTAGACCGCCCTATATAGTCGGTTCGCGAATGACTTGGTTTGTTGTCTGGTGCATTAGGAGCAAACATTTGTACTGGACGAATATTTTTTCAACTTGCCATTTTTGAGTTATGAGCCTTTGAGTAGTTTAATGCACTTTTTCTAATCATGCGTTTTCAATTGGCTCAACTTTTGAATCACCCTGTATAGCCAGTTAGAAGTGACTTGGTTTATTGCGTAATCAATTTAGAGCAAAAGCGCATACTTGGCCGAAACTCCTCAGACTGGCCGTTTCTGATTTACCGTCGTTTGAGTGAAAACTTGTATTGTTTCTTGGCATCTTTGCGTTCGAAACCAACTATTCCCCAGTTGTGAGGTTCAGAAGCTTCTGAGCGTTGAAAATCAGTAAAGTTGGCCAAGTTCTCAACATTTTTAACTGGTGATTTTCATTTAGAAGCACGGCGACGATCAGAGGCCAAAATTGGTGGCCGCAAGTGACCCAGTTTAGCTCGAGGCCCACGCAAAACGGCTTGTTAACGACAATCGCGTCCTCAACCAGTCA
The DNA here is from genome assembly GCF_020466585.1 of Dendroctonus ponderosae. Taxonomy (NCBI): domain Eukaryota; kingdom Metazoa; phylum Arthropoda; class Insecta; order Coleoptera; family Curculionidae; genus Dendroctonus; species Dendroctonus ponderosae. Next base: position 1,231 of record NW_026017238.1, read on the forward strand.
CATTTCGTCATTGTGCACACATGTACGTGTCGCCTGCAATGTGCCACATTTCGCCTAGTCGAAGCGAAACTAGTCCAACTTCCTTGCGCTGTCTGCCCTCTTGAAAGTGGGCCCAATCGATGTGGAAAATTGCTTTCGAAGCTGGCCACTCTGTAGATGTAGGCAAAACAACTAAACAAACGACTATTTCTAACTGTTGGAAGATAAAAATGGTTGGCTGCCTTGGCTAGACCTTGAGCACACCTAAAGATCTCGGACACGTTGGTGTTTTGTTTACTTACTTACTTACCAGCGAAAGAACCGATGGTTTGTCTCAGAGTGAGCTGAGGAGGCTTTTGGGATTGATTTTGAGTATGAGCGAGGCTCAGTTATTGAGGCAAAGTTGGTTCAGTGATCGGCAGTGGGAAATGGAACCACGTGCCAAATAAGAAGTGACAAACCGAATAATTTTCGCTGCAATTACCATACAATGCCGAGTTTTACAAAATGAGACAAAGGCAAACACGACGTTACAGCAACAGTCATCATTCTTGTATGGGCAGCGGACTGGGTGGATCTGAATCCCAGAATTCCGACCACCGGGTAGTCAAAATCGGTTTAATGGGGTTCGGCACACCTTCAGCTGTTGTTGCATGCGAAATGGAAAAGTTGAAGTGAAGCCCACACGGTGCCTACAAGCGTCCCAACTGGGCTGTTTCGAGTGGTCGGGAGTTTGGCCGAATTCCCGACAGTACTTTTACGAGTCAGTATCACTGGACAATGCGAAACGAGCATCATCCGAGGGGCAAAAACTGATATTCCGTTGCCCCATATCAGTTTTAACAGTCTCGGGCCGATTATAAAATGCCCGATCCGAGTGTGGCCAAAAAACGTAATTGATTACCGAAAGAATTTTTATGTGTTTAGTTTTATTACGGGCTTGGCGGTACGTGTTGTCATGTGACGATCGTATCGCGTCTTGATCGCACTTATTGTGTGCGATTACACGATCGGGATGGTACTGCGAGTGCCTCGGATTCTTGGAAAGAGTACCGAGTGCGCGGCCTTTTTTCGGCTAATCGGGAATGCTGTCGATACAATTTCGATTAATTGTCGACGATCGAAATTAACAGGCGATAATGCGCTTGTTTATGGCGATGTGGAACATCATTTTGCGGCACTCGGAAAAAACTCGGTCTGCCTATTGGGTACGATCGACCGCTCTGCCCCATCAGTTCCTCAACAGCCACGAAATCTTCACTTTTGAACCTTGAACAAGCTGAAAATTCCTGATAATCGGAAAACCAGTTTTCAAGTTACAATTAGTGAAGCCCGGTACTTTCCCAGACAGGGCCAGTGGCCCCTTAATGAAACACCCTGTATACTAAAAGCAAACTGATCCATCTGGGCTAGAGACAACAAACAAAGGGCTGCTTTATTTGCCACATACCTAGCAAGTATCTTTTTAACCAAACGAGAAACAGGCAGAATATCCTCCACAGAAATTAACTTGGTTACCCCAAAAGAAGTAATTAGGGAAATAAAAGCAAACATAAATTCCAAAAAAGCTCCAGGCTATGATTTAGTTACGGGAGACATACTCAAACAACTCCCAAAAAAAGGGATTAACGCTTTTTTCGCTCAAAACACGTTCTTATGTTGTGGAAAACGGCAGATGTAATTATGATAATAAAACCCGGCAAAACTGTAAACGAAGCTAAATCTTACAGGCCCATTTCTCTTCTGCCTGTGTTATCAAAATTATTTCAGAAACTTTTTCATAGAAGGCTGAAGAAGATAATTGATGAGGGACACATGGTTCCTGATCGTCAGTTTGGCTTTCGCAATAAACATTCTACAGTCGATCAATTACATAGAATAACAGAAGTAATAGAAGAGTGCCTAGAAAAGAAGAAGATATGCTCTGAAGTTTGGCATGATGGCCTTATCAAGAAACTAAAGGTACTCTTTCCATTGCAGTATGCACATCTATTGAAATAATATTTAAATCAAACTCTCAGAAGCAAACAAGGGAACGAACACTCCGAGTTGAAATTGATAAAAGCTGGAGTCTCCCAGAGTGCTTATTATATACTTGCGACATACCTGTAACAGATAACATAGAACTAGCAACATAGCAAATGGACGGGATGGATGTGGTAAAACAATGGCTAAATTCACATAACTTATCACTAAATGTCACGAAAACCCATTTTATCCCGTTCAGTATAACAAAGGCTAAGGCCACATTTTAGCCTGGTTAGCCAAATAAACCCAGACCTTGAAATTAAGGCT
>NW_026017239.1:0-3456 GCF_020466585.1 Dendroctonus ponderosae
GCCACCGTGGAACCGCCCGACAACTTCCCTATCAACTAAAGCCCCTGTGTAGGGTCAAATTTGGACTGGAAGACATGGAGAACGCTAAACAGAATACGAACCGGCGTGGCACCCATAAAAATTAACAAACTAAAGTGGAAAACTGAGGAAGACCAACAGCGCCTCTGTGAATATGGGTGAGGTACAAAACATGGGCCACCTGCTGGGATGCACATTATGTCCTGCAACGTCCTCCATCTATGAGATGTAAATTGCAAATAAAAATGCCATAGACGTAGCCCGGAACTGGGCAGAAAGACTTTGAATGAAACTTTAACTTGAAGAAAGAAGTAAAAGTAAAGTAACTGTTAAAGCGAATATAGCTTTTCCAGGTCCGCATTATCTACTTATCGTGAATAATAATTCCCGTTGTTCTTCACATTTGCGGTTTATTCTCCATAGTAAGATTGTTTAAGTGTGGCCCATCATTCTAGATTTGTCTCACAAATTAATAATAATAATAATAAAAATCATTAAATAATAATAAAAAGGGGTACAATGGGAAGATGATGCGACTCAAATAACCGCTCTATGTCAATTCCTACTCGCACCTCCCTGTTGGTAGGTCCTCTGCTAGATGACCTAAAGATCTCGCAACCAGCCTAGGTGGTCAGGACTGAAAGCAGAGGTTAAACTGAAAGGGAAAAATTATGTATCAGGCCATCCCCCTGATATGTGAGAAATCATGGTTCCTGAAGCACAAGAACAAGCCTCGGAGGAGCGCCGTGATGGTCGAGAACGGCGCGGTAATTTACTACGCGACCAAACCGATGACGACACAGCGAGTTTTAATCTCGATCGGTACAAAGAAACAACAATCTTTGTTAGAGCGGATATTGTTGGAGATGGAAGTTGGTTTTTTATAGCAGTGAGCAATATCTATACAATCATCAGGATAGACACAAAGAATTAAGAAAAAAATCTTTAAACTATTTAAAACAACATTGGAACGATTTGAAATTATTCGCACTGGCCGAAAACCATAAACTGAATAATATAGACAACCAGATTTGGAACAAGATTGGAAATCTTAGCGTTATCAGATATACAGGGTTAAGCATTTTATGATTGGGAAAGTAAAGTAAACAAAACACACAAAATATTCGGGTAGAGACGAAAATTTTAATTTAACATAAAGATTAAACCTTGCAGTTATACGTAAAAAACAAAATCATTTGAATGTCCTCCACGGGACCTCCTACAGGCTTCAATGCTTTTGAGGTAATTTCGAATGACTTTTCGGCACATTACCGGTAACATCTCGGTCATAACTTCACGGATATTGGCTTTCGGTTGCTCAAGAGTCTGAGGATTGAAACACAAAAAGAAAACAGTGTTAAGTCACAGGATCTTGCGGGCCAATCGACATCACTCAATCTCGAAATTACCCGTTCTGGAAATTTATTTTGCAATAGGGCTCTAACTTCCAGTCTTGTGTGACTCGTTGCCCCATCCTATTGGAACCACATGTCTTCTAGATCATAATCTGCAGGTCTTCTTCTTCTTTGCATCAGGCAGATTATTGTCTCTTTTGCAATTTTTCTTTGTTTGGCCGAGCCATCTGTAGCATTGGGGAACAGGGGCCGCATATGGCACCATGCTTTTTTTTCAAATTGTAGAAACTGACATACCGAGGTAGCACTACCTCTTCAAAAGTAATTAATATTGAACTGGTTGGTACGTATTCGAAGACATTGTTCCTAATTACTTAGCCATTTAGCCTAACTATATCAACTACAAGGACAAGCGAGCTGTAGAATTCTTAATTTTCATCAATCTCCATATTCGAGACTTTAACCTTTGCAATACATATACAAGGTGGTTTTTTAGTGCGAGAGAGTCCATTATTTCCATTGGTGTTAAACTTTCAAAAAATAGTTTCATATAAAAGTTGTTGAGGAGTAAAGTTCGCACATATTAAAAATATCTTATATGATACAGATTGTCTCAGAAAAGCGAGGCAAGATCAAAGTGTATTTTTTTAAATAGAACCTCCCATTTTTCATTAGCCTATATAATGCAGTCGTAAATTGTTTTTTTCTTACTTGCGACGTTGGCAGATTATCGCCATTTTAGTAAAATTTTACTTAAAAACATGGTATCTAAAAATTCATTCTAGAAGCAAGAGAAAGCAGTTAAAGATACCAAAAACACGTCTTTCCAATTACCTCAGATCCGTTAAGACTTCTATTAAAACCAAAATATCCATGCATTGTGCAGGGTGTTCCAATGTGTTCTTCAATCTAAAACTTTTTAACGCAATATAACTTTTGTTTTTCAAATGGAAGTACCTGCATTTTAATACGTCATTAGATAGACAATTTACAAAGTTACAAATTTGCATTTACACTTTAAGTTGTGAAATCAACCGTTTTCAAATTATAAATTATTTTATTTAAAACTTAAAAAAGTTGTTACATTTTGTAAGGTTGCTATGGAATGCATTAAATATGTGTCAAGTAATTGGTCTCAGTAAAAAGATCCAACACCTTTGAAGCGTATTTTCCAATTGAATCCAATTTTCAATTGAAAACTTCTTTGGCTATTTTTAGGTGATTGAATTTGCCAATATTATTACCCATTTCAAGCGCTGATTCGATATATACTAACTACGGGCCCATGTCAGTTGGTTTGTACATTCGGAGACTATTTGTTTCTTTTTTGTTAATATTCGGAATGTCGATGTTGTTTTGAGAAATTTGTATTGTATTATTATTATTATTTTTTAAACGCCATCCGGGGTTCGCTGCCTCCTCCATACTCTAGACTTGCCTTTAAGATCTCTCTGGACGCACGAGTTATGTGGCCAGTTCCCATGGATTCTGCTGTATCAGCAGCTAAGGAATACCGCCAACCATAATTTTATAAAAAAGCCTCATGTTTTGCTTATATCATTGAATTAATGTAAAAGTCAGTCAGAGTACAACCACGCTTAAGTAAACTTGTAACAATATTAGTAATAAAAGTAGTTTTCAAAAACGTTGTCATTCTTCAAACAGTTAGGAGTCGGTAGAATCGATAGTATTGATCACGTTGCTGATTGACTGCATCGTGCTATCAATTTCCGGTACCGATTGAACTATCGATCAAACAAATTGACTTTGCGGAAATAGTGTCGTCTTGTGCAGAGTGGCTTCTGAACAATCAGAAAACCCATTCCATCGAGGAACTGCCAGAAACAAACATCCACAAAGAAAATTGGGAAAAGAACCAAATCGTCTTTTTCGCCAGAAGATCTATTTGTTTTCAGACTCAATATCGCTGAATTTCAAAGTCTTCTGATAGGTAACGACAGGATGACCAAAGCCGTCCTCCTAGTTATGTAAGTGCTTGAAAATCTATTAGCTCCATTGAATAATTTGAGTATAAACCCTTCAGTTGACTCTGACTCTACTTCTTTACCCAATCAGGAAGTAT
>NW_026017240.1:0-3486 GCF_020466585.1 Dendroctonus ponderosae
TCTTCAGTTATTAAATTAAACTAATTTTAATTTCACAACCATAGAATTGGATAAAGTTTAATTAAATATTTATACAGGGCATCCAATATAGGGATGGTGATATCCGAAACCCTGAGGGAATCCAAGTCGGTTAAGTTAAGAAAACATGCATGTCGTTTTCAAAAATGAAGTACGTATTTCTTTTAATTTTTCATATATTTATAAAAACGTGGGTTTTAGGATTTTCGTTATTTATTATTTTATTACAAGTTTTTTCAAATCATATAAGAAACAAAATATACTTACTTTCTCATAGCACCTTTTCAAGCTCTACAAGATGTGTCGATGAAAATTTATTCCAACGTTTAAAAAAGAAAAAAGTACATAAGATTAGATAGATCTTCGCAAATCGTACACAGTACGATTGGCATCGGTTCTTGCGAAAAAAGTTTTTTTTTTAAGTAAATTATGTCTATTTTACATGTAAAGGGTGTTCCAATATAGATATTGGCAGACTGTGGCGGCGATGTAGTTTTGCCGAGGTCTACCAAATATGTTGCATATTATTCAATAATTGACTACAAATTACACGATTGAGCAGCAAGTTCAAATGATAAAACTTTATTATCAACATGAGTGTTCGTTACCGAGATAGCGCAGTACGTCGTCTGTATGTAGGTACATTTTTGATACAGATTACGCCGGTACGTATAATCCCGTATCTCGTATAAGCCGTAATCTAGTATAATAATATAACATGTTGGTACGTAGTACGTACTACACTGATAGATAAAATTATCACACCATCTATAAATTTCAAAGAAAAAATATTATAAACCTTACATACTTTTATCAAAATTCAAATTATTGTCTTTTAAATTAATATGAGAATGTTTTCGAAATTAAAATTTAAAAAAAGGATGAATCACTAGTTTATCAGATTTTTGATACAAATTTATAAAAAATGCATTTTGAAATTCACTCCGCTTCTAGGTCAAATAACGTCCCTCAAACGTCTTGGAATGCCATAAAAAAATGGTTATGAATTATTGCCATTCTTGAAGAACCGCGTTTTTTAATTCAGCCAAGTTTTCAGGAGTAGGTGCAAAATGTTCGATATGGTTTCGATATGATTCGAATCTCTTGAATGTACTTCTGGGAAGTTAATGATTTTTTTGAATCACCACAAGGTGCGTACTGGCCTTGGAGGCCAGTACTATAAATGCCACCCCAAAACATTATTGAGCCACCACTGAAAGCTAGTTGGGGAACCATACATGCTTGGCTGTGTCTTCTCCAAATAAACGCTCCCCCATCCGAAAATTTTAAACTCACTCTAACTTCATCAGCAAGAATTTACAAGCCGTAAAATGTTGGTCCGTAGGACATACTATTATGCACGTAGGTACTAAGTTTGCACATGAATAAAATTTTGATGTATGTATGCGCTTTGATACGGATTACGCCGGTACGCACAAGGCGTTAAATATTGGTCTATATTGCGTACTATTATGTACGTGCTGACTTTGCATACGAATAATATTTTAATGTAGGTACCTACATCTTTGGTACAGATTGCAGAACGTACAATGTTGGTATACAGGGTGTCCCGTAATATGTGGGCATGGTCTCGGATTTGTACAAGAGACGTTAAAAAACATAACAAGTTTTAGGGACCCTAGGATCCCTAAAAAGAACAGGGATGGCCTAAGTGGAGCACAATAATAGTTACTTTTTACCCTTTACAATGAAGACACATAAATAACGTATTTAGCTAGCTTTAATCTTAAACTAAAAAAAGGACACTCTTCATTCATACCGATAAACAGGACGGTTTTCAAAGAAAACATATTTTTATTGTAACGGATTTACTGAACAATTTTGTATGTAGGTTCAACATGAGCTCCTTCCAATTTTATGCCTCCCTAGCTCGAAGTATTTTTTATTAAACAATTGACATATATCAAAGACCATATAAGATAAGTTAACAGAACTAGAGTGGCCCAAACTCGCAATTCGAATTGGAGATTGTATTTAAAATAAGAAAGTCAGGTTACAATTTTCGTACACCCTGTATAGCTAGAGGGCTGAATGTATTGTACATGGTTTCGGCACTACTGGTTATCACCGGAAACAAAATTTGAAGTTTCTACAACTAAGTTGGAAAACTTTTATTGCACGGTCTACGAAAATCACCCTGTGCGGAGGTTTAAACCCTATGGCAATAAACCGTTTGCYGGTTGTCCCAAGATAAAACATTATCTCATGTTAAATTCGACGTAGAAAGTGATCATCTTTCTGTAATCGATTTTTCTGCGGTTTAGTATTAAAATMAGTAAATTTATTAGCTGTASGTAGGGTATTCCATATGAAGGAAGGAAASAGCACAAGGATAACTAAAATAATAGTCTGAATAAAAAGTATTAATCGTTAATAAAATTAAACTCAAGTTCAGAACAAATTTTATGTTAATGTAGTTCAGTGATGGTAGTAAAATGAGACTGCTGCTAAGAGCCAAAGCATTCTTTGCTCGATAAAACCTATTAAAGCTTTTCAATTCAAATATAACATTTTTTTAGGTAAAGGTAAAAGTTTGGCTGCATTTTCTTGTACATACATACTGAGTCAATAATTTCAGCGAATTCGACTTAGCATTGCAAAAGTAACAACTTAATTGACTTCGTTTTGCAGCATCTTATTTTCTATCATTTAAACTTAGTTGAAAATAACGAAATATCTACGGGATAATTTCCTAACTTCAATATGATGATTACTAAATAAATGGAACTAGATTATTATAGTCTAGTTGAAAGCACGGCTGCTAGTAAGGCATAAATTGACCATTCTCTAGAASGGTTYGCATTGCTGTAATCATCGGATCTTGTAAAATTTTCCATTGCTTCATCGATCCAGTCGGCAAAATACGAAAGTCGAACGTAAACTGAAGGAATTCCTGCTGAACAATTCACCACTCCAAAGGAAACGATCGCTATTTGGGTTCCGTTCACTACAAGAGGTCCACCGGAATCTTCGTTGCAAGATCCAACGATGCCTATACCTAAAACATATTTTTGGGGATGAGTTTCACTCATTTACAGGGTATGCGAGGATCAATGTACCAAAACGTGAGATATTCAAAACAGTTTTCTAGCAAAACCAAACTAAACTCAGGAATGCTTGTTCTTCAAAATCTTCACTACTAGAGCAAGGAAAATTTATTTCGAATCGACCCCCGTCAGCATAGTATTTCGTGGTAAAATAGTCGCAAAATAGTGAACCATGTTTTTACCAAGAAACATTAACTGGTCAGTGCTATAACGAGTTACTAAGACAAATGTTTGCAATAAAAATTTTGAACTAATGAATTATTATGTTTGCTGCGTTTTTTTCGTATTTTTGAATATAATATATTAAGTATGTTTTATAAGTGTTATTTGGTTCATTTCTTTTTCAAATACCTAAATATATATACAGGGTGATTCAAAATTGACGTCACTCCTTTTAAGG
>NW_026017241.1:0-3479 GCF_020466585.1 Dendroctonus ponderosae
CGGGATCTGAGGCACGCAATTAATTGAACGGGGTGCTTCGGGTCAATCGGCCCTTTTCGGTGTGCCAAAAGCAGGGCCTTTGATTTTCCGCACATCGTCACAAATGCAAGCAGCATGACCCCATGCTTACGTAATGCCAGCTAGGCCCCTGTTGCCACGATGCTGACATTATGCAATAAAATAATATTAATTCGAGTATTTTGTTGAAAATTTCTTGCTGCTGAGGATCGGTCAGCATCTTACTTGTATCCGTGTAGCTTTTTACATTGATAAACATGTGAGTTTTATGAGTGGGCAACAGTAATGCCAATGATGTAAAGCGTTGGACGTAACTGATAAATCTAATGCTCTAATCGTGACCAGGCAACGCAGCCTGGTATGGATCCTGTTGCATTCTGATAGTTATCGGCAGATTGTCAAACATTCAAAAATTTCCTTAGAATCAGAAAGTTGACTGGACTGCTTGCAGCTTTACCAACTGGTTCCTAAAGCACATTTTAATTGGGAACCTACACAAAAATTAAATTTGAAAAATATTACTCGCAAACGTAACTTAATACTATTAAAAAACCCACAGTTTACCAAAAAACTCATTTTTTATTTCTATGTAATTACTATAAGCAATTAAAAACTGCATAATTCAAATCATTCTTGTAACGCGCCGTCATTGGCTGGGACCAGTTGTGACGTCAAGTAGCTAGTCGGCCGTGGCGGCTGCAATGCGGAGCATGTAAACATGTTATCTCAGTCTTGATATTGTCGTTAAAACGTTTCTATAGTGTATCAGGAGAAAAAGAAAATCTTTCAAAATGACTGACGCAGGTTTTGTAAAAGGATAATCTGACGTTTTACCACTAGTGGATATCTTTATGGTGGCATCTTACATTAAAAACACCGAAAGTTTTACTCTTGCTGACGTTCGCGGTGTTAAAACTAACAGGTAGATTTATAGACAAACCAGTAAATAGTTTTACTTATATAAATCGATAAAATGTTAGATTGGGATTTTAATGGCGCTAATTTCAAAATTCAAACAGTACTTATTGATCAAAATGTAAGTGATTCATCAGAAAATCAGAAAGAATTGTTTTCATGCTGGTAAAAACTAACATACATCATTAAACGTGATTTGGCACTGATGCAAAATAGAGCATTAATGATTAAATATATCCATAGTTACGGGAGAAAACGAGATTCCTGCGCAGATACTTTTTGTTTCTTTTTATCGTCTAGTATAGCAAATAACTATTTTTGAGGTTATTTACTATTACTATAATACAGCCGAGAAACAAACAAAACATAAATTCAAAATATCTATCTGTTATACAATAGACAAAATCAAATATGGTTTTTATTTTTGTACTTACATTAAAATGATCTTCACATACATGGGCAGTAGTCTTCTCAGAAATATCCTTGTGAGCTCTTCTGATGCCTTTAACCATTTTAAACGCCGGATTTTATCTCGTGGTACACGAATAAATAGCTAATCTGGCGATTTAAAAGTTTTACTAGGACACAGTGGCACCATGCGGCTTTTGTAATATTGTTTTTGTGTTGCTTTCATTATTAATAAAGCACAGCACGAATTCTGAACAGTCAAACATCCAGACAACTCAACGACAAGCCGTATTCCCGTATTGCCTTTCGATCGAACTAGCACTATGACGTCACGACCATTCCCGCGTGTTTAGTGTCGTTTCAAATGAATGGCCTGCGGTCACAACTTGAATTATTTATTGCATATTAAATATTGCGATTTGAGGGCAACTGCGATTGCTCCCTGGCCATACTTATACCCTTAGCTGCTTTGCGGACTTCGTACTTATATCGATATCTGGCAAACTGTAATTAGGAGAAATTTGAAAATTGTAGTGTCCAATTTTAATAATTTTGTCATAATCAGAATTAAAAATAAGTGTAAGTTTGTGTAAAAATGTTCAAAAGTGTTTAGTTTTTGAAATATTGCCAATTTAATATTTTCATATGGCTGTTTTGCCCCATCTTCTTTTAAATGTTCCTGTCACTCATAGTTGCCAGGACGAAATTGGCCATTTATAATACAATCAAATGCCAAAGGAATGCTGACAGCTGTCAGTTGCATTTTGAAAGCAATTACTATTCATGCACAGACACTTGAACTATACGAAGATTATTTAAACTTATTTATTATTTATGAAGAATGATGTAAAGCTGTATCAAGAACTTGTAAATTTGAAAAAAAAACGGTTTTTGTTATTGATATAATAATAATTAATAATACATAAAAGGTTCTTGATATAACTTTATCACATTCTCCATAAATAATAAATAAGTTTAAATAATCTTTGTTTGTATAATTTAAGCGTTCGGGCATGATTATTAATTATGTTCAAAAAGTAACTGACAGCTGTCAGCATTCGTTTGGCATTTGATGTTATTAAAAATGGCTACTTTCGTCATGTCAACTAAGAGTGGCAGGGTTTAAAATGAGATGAGGGCAAAATGGCCATATAAAACATTAAATTCACAATATTTCGAAAACTAAACAATTTTGGAAACAGACAACTTTACACAAACTTACCCTTGTTTTTAATATTGAAAAGATAAAATTATCAAGAAGAGGGGGTTTTGAATAAATTGATGTAGAGCGATTTTGTCAACATCATTTTGAAACTTATTTTTTTAACACTTTCAAATTCAAATTCAAATTCAAATTCAAATTCAAATTCAAATTCAAATTCAAAATTTATTAAAAAATATATATGTAAACAGAAAATTATTTGTCAATTTACAATTGATGAATGAACAATAAAATAAAATACGATATGAATACAATAAAAAATATTTGTTGAGTACCTAGATACCTTGTACCTGTATGTACTCTTGAGGTTACAATTTTTTTTATATCAGTAATCATATTTTTATTTTCTGTCCTGGTTTAACAGTAATCCATATAGCATACCGTGCATGTATATTCCTACCTAAAACTAGCAACTTAAAACATTTTCCCGAGAACTCAACTTTTGAGAAAGTATCTGAACAAATGTGTTCCTGCGAATAGTAATATATTTTTTATTAAACAAATTGAAGTTATTTATTGATCTTATTATACTTGGCAATAAATTATACAATTTTCGGGCTACATAATTAAGAAACTTAAGATGAATTGTTCCATTATTTTTTTCGGGTAGAGCAAGAAAGTTGTTAGATATTTGTCTTGTGTTGTGGTTATGTTTTACATATGTTTGAGTATTTTTGTTCTTATAGGTATGATATGATCTTATGATTATGATATGTCGCTAATTTCTTTGTTATATAACTCTCTAGTAGGATATAATTTGTCCTTTCTGTAAATTCTTAAAATATAATTTTGAACAACTTTTAATGGTCTTAAATTAGATTGATAAGCTCCACCCCATATTATAAGGCCGTATCTAAGCAATGATTCTACTAACGATTTGTATACTTGTATGAGTAGTTTTCTGTTCAAAAAACCT
>NW_026017242.1:0-3407 GCF_020466585.1 Dendroctonus ponderosae
CTCGAGTTTGTCTGAATCATTTTCTACATTTGCCTGCAAATGCAAAAAGCAAATGTAAAAAATAATTCCTTCAGTGCAAATTTTAAATCTGATGATGGAGCTGTTGTCTCGCCGAAAGGTAATGAAATAATCAAAATTTTTACTTCACACTTTGACTGAAACCCAGGAAAGATAGGAAAAGCATAACAAGTACACGCAGTCAGGAAAATAAATCAGAAATTAGCAAACATTGTTTTGATGGGTGAGCAGAAAATAATGTATGTCAGTTTTTCGTTAGGTTTATTCGGCCCACCTGTCTAAGTTCAGGCGAGATTTCCATTTCCACTTCTCTCAGCTCTCAGTCACTTTAAGATTCACTAATTTTTCGCCTTTCCAGAAGTTTTTCATAGAACTTTTACTTATTTTGTGGAGACCGATAAATTCAATTGCGTTAGCTTGTCAGTCTGACAACTGAATGTCAGACTATCAAATCATCGCGACACTGAAGAGAATTAGCGGGAAATTCAAAATTTAATTAATTGTTAAGGGTTAAAAGGATGAGACCTAGTTTTTAATCGAAACATTTTTTAAATTCAAATTTGTCATAATTTTGTAAGGTATGGTTGCCATCTTTTTCAATTTAAAATTGCGTTTTCTAAAACACAAAATTTTATTCAATTTTCTTGATAGGAATTTAGAATTTCACGTTCGGTTTTCGAGGCTTTGTTGAGTGTTAAGGACTAAAGCCAGTTTTCGATAGTAAATTAAAAAAATTGGCATTTTTTCATAATTTAATAGGGTATGATTCCCATGTTTCTAAATTTAAACTCGCTGTTCCCAAAAAGCAAATTTATTCAATTTTCTGGGTTGGACTTTACATTTTCACGTTCGCTTTCCTAAGATTGTTGAGGGTTATGGATTAAGGCCAGTTTTTGATAGGCAATTTAAAAAATTCAAATTTTTCATAATTTAGTAAGGTACGATTGCCATGTTTCTTCAATTAAAAGCCGCCTTTCTTTTGGCAAGTTTTTGTTAGAAAAACTAGCAAAATACACAGGTGCAAGTGTACAATTTTATTCCAATTTCATTAGAAAACATCCCAGAGCAGTCAGCTTCTCCGCTGGACGATTACACTGAAGGAAAAAAGCAAACAAGCAGTCACTTGACTTTAACGTTCTCTGGATTTCAGCGAAACGACATATTAATGCCCCAAAGAACGTCACCCCAACGTTGAAGATACTAAAAAGTTTTCGGCCTTTGTCGACATCCTTTCCTACGTGTTCTTGGAGAGGAACTGCTCCATAAAAGCAGAGCAGGTCTCATGTTCATTTTACCAATGAGGATTTGAAACATTTCCGTTGCAATTACAGGTGTGAGTTAATTCCGTTTAGTGCGTGGAAAAGTTTATTCGGTCCTTACATAAATTTGCGATATAACTTACAGATCCAAGTCCACTCCTGTGTGACGGCATTTCGCTTATCCTGTTTTATTCGTTTTCGGCCACCTTACTTCTGTCGTCGCTGTATACGGTTACTTAGGAGTTAAGAAGGGTCAACGGATATGCTTGGTCGCGTTTTTTACTATTGAATTTTCGGTGGGACCCCTTTTAAGGCACTGATTTTAACGGAGACTTTCCAGCCTCCAAAATTAGATTGCCATCGGGACGATTTTATTGGTCGTGAGTTAAGAGGATTTCAATTAAATCATGAAGGTTGACTATTCATGCGGCAAAATACAGTTCACACTCACACTCTGTTGAATATTTTAAATTCCTCGCTAAGCAGGCTTCTTGTATTGAATTCCATTCTAGAATCACATCCTTTCAAAGCTTATCACCCCACTTGAGAAACCTCTGATTAACTGGAGATTCATACCAAACCTCTAGCGGACCAATTGAATTACAACGGATGTAGTAAAGTGCCGGGTAAACTATGTAATGGAAACCTGAAGACCATCGGAAAATTAATTAAAACTTAATTGAATAATCAAAGTTCCGAATCCTGGTTCGTTTATACGTGGAATGGCTGGATCTGTCGTATTGCGGAGTTAACAGCCATTTAATGCATTAAGCAGTATTCACTTTTCGTGTTCAACTAGCTCAATTATTCCTAAGGATCGATAATCATCAACACGTTGATGAGGAAATTTACATTAGCCTCTTCTGCCTTTTAACATTTTGCGTTCTTAAGATAGTTAAAAAGCTTCAACTAATTTTAACTAGGCGATCAGGGATTAAAGCACATTAACCAGCCATCGCATCGCGCGCTGGGTAAAATTCGAAAGTTAGTTCAAACGTAGGCATTAGTTAGTTCGTTTCAGTGTTTCAAAACTATTTATTCTCCGCTGTCCTAAAGCAAATGCTTCAATTATAATACGAAGGCCAAACTGAAAACTTCTCCAAACTATGCGTCATTTGGCTGAAAGACATTAGAAGGCTATTGGCATGAAACACACGCATATTTCGGATAGTTGCCAGTTTCGAAACTAATAATCTTCCGTCAGGTATTTGTCTCAAATTCAACAACTATACTGGGTGATTTACGTAGATCATGCATTAGAAGTTTTCCAGTTTGCAGTTGGTTTAGAAACTTCAACTTTGGTTTCCGGTCACAACGAAACATTGATACGGAAAGAGTCGAAAAATCAGTATTTTAAATGGTAGCTCGAAACTTTTTGGTCCTGTTTCAAAAATTTGTATTGATCAAACAATAAGAAACTAAACTCAACAGGACCAAAAAAGTTAGTAGGTGCCATTAAAAAAAAAACGATTTTTTGATTAATGTGGGAATTTAAAACTCTCCCAATTCATAGAGAACTTTTAAGCCTAAAAAATGGGGCAACTTCGTTTAAATTAAAGTCAATTTTCAGATTTTCGTCAAATTTTTGAATGTTCAGCTAAAAATGAAGATTTTGATAAATGCACGCTAATTTTAAAAGCCTGCAGTTTTCTATTGATTACACTTAACAATTAGCAATTTTTCCAATTTGTGAAAAAAATTTGAGCCTGAAAATTCGGAAAATTTCGTTGAAATCGCATTCACTGTTGGCTTTCGCCAATATTTAGAATCTTGAGCTGGAAATAGTGATTTTCATACAAATGCCGACTTTTTTTTAAAGAATCGGAGATTCTTTTGCAGAGCAAGTAGTAATTTGATATTTTCACAGTCGATGTAGCACACACAAATATTAAAACGCTAAAAATGTAGAAAACATCAGATTCAATCTTGATTTTTTGAAAAATTTCAAATGTTGAACTAGAAATGATAATTTTAATACAATTACACAAGCATGTAAGAATTTGCAATTCTCGCAATCCATGAAGAATGTTTAAGATTAAAAATGCGGAAAATATCGTTCAAATCGCATTCAATTCCTGATTTTTGCCAAATTTTCGAATGTTTAGCTAAAAATTAAGATTTTGATAAATG
>NW_026017243.1:0-3462 GCF_020466585.1 Dendroctonus ponderosae
TCCAGTGCAATTTGAATGCAAATTTTTGCATTGTTGGAATCTAATATCTTCTATAAACTGTGCAAGTTTCAAGTTGCTGCCTACATTTAAACAGAAGTTACGATTTTTTAAAGGAGACCGTGCCGTTGAACGAGATCACGCATCTCCAAGCCAGGTTTTTTCAGAGTAAGAAAAAATCAGATTCCGGTACGATTTAATTGTCAATTTAAGTGTTTCCAGAATGAAATGTCCTCTATACAGTGTGCAAGTTTCAAGTTCCTACCTCCTCTGAATTTCCAATTACGAATTTTTAAGAGAGAGCGTGTGGTTGAAAAAGTTCTTCTTTTCCTGGCCAGGTTTTACCGACTAAAAAAAATTATCGTTTCACTGCGATTTGAATATACATTTTGGGGTTTTCAGAACCAAATATCTTCTATAGAGTGTTCAAGTTTCAAGTTGCGACCTCCTCTGAATTAAAAGTTATAATTTTTTAAAGGTCGTGCGGGTGTCAAAGAAACGTATTTTCTGGCCAGGTTTTACAGATTAGGAAAAATTCAGGCATTTGCGCGATTTGATCTAAGAATTAAATGTTTTGGATAAAGTGAGCGAGTTTCAAGTCGCTAGCTGCTTTTTTGGTTTTGCGATATTTTTCATTTTCGACCCATTATTCACACGATACGATTGCAAAAAAATCAGGACTTTACGCGATTTGAGTAGAATTTTAACGGTATCCAATCCGAAACGTTTTTTATAAAGAGTGAAAATTTGTTTAGGTGTGTGCTTGTGCACCAACACAAAAATGTCATTAAACAATCAGAAACACTATAGAATTTGTGCTGCAAAAGCCTAAACTTTAACACCCTGGATTTTACAAACATGGCGTTTTACGTTAGATATTTATGCGAGAAAATAAGCTTGAAACACGGTGTTTTATCGAATGCCACAGTCCTGCTGTTATCAACTGCCTCACCCTGTAGATAGACAGGGTGTTTAGCATAACCGACACATAAGCGCAGAAGAAAACCGACGCAAATGCCACGGAAATCATTCTATCTACATCATTTAACTCGCCTTGTAAAAATTTCTTTCACACACATAATTATCAATCGTCCACCAAACGCTTCAATCTCGCATCAACGCTGGTGAGAAATATCGATATTTGTGCATCGATAGTAGATTTTTCAGAATATGAACCCAAATTTATTGAATGAGGGATTATTTTGGGCGAAAAACGCTCCTCTAGAGCGAGAAATTAAACAAGAAGTTTTAAAAGAGGGGGAGGGTCAAGTAAAAAAAGCCCTGCAGATAAAGCCATTTCAAAGCCCAGAAAAATCTACTTACTTTAGGTAAAAAAATTAATCACATTTCAATGTCTTTCTTGATTGGTACCTTCTCCCGCTTATAATAATCGAATAACAGATTGGACCAGAACAAGTCATAAAACACCATTAACAGGCGAGTTGCTGTTGCCATTTTCAAGTGCAGATTAAACCAGTAATTGCCTAGGAAAATATCGATAAAAACCCAACATCCTTATCAAATCCAAATCAAAGACCGTCAGTTATTTCAAAGAGGCCGCCAACTCTATCTGGGTGTTCCATTAAATAAAGGTATTCGCCCACTACGCGACTCCACTAAGAAAACTCGCACATCGATACTGTGGGCGAGAAAAAGACAAAGCAGACTCAGCGACCAAGGAGTGAGAGAGTGTAATTATATGGGATGCTAACAAGTAGGGGTTTTTACTTTATAATGAACACCAAACGACTTTATTGCCGGATTTGCTTTGTGATATGCCTTTGCGATGTGCCGCAACCGACTCAGATCTGTTTATTTTTAGTTGCACAGCCCCGTACACCCAACATATGGGCATCGAAGATAGTTCAGCATTTTTAATGACCGCTATTGACTAACGCGAAAATATATTACGAAACTTAGTCAACCGTTAGCCGGTTAATCATCGGCAATTATCTCGACTTTAATTTTCATAATTAGCCGCAGTTTAATGGACTTTAATGGTAGGAACTTGCTAAGTGTTTGTTCGAGATCAAGCAAAGTTCTTTCATGGTTTTCCTGTCTAAAATGTTCCGATCTACTGAAATTTGCAAAAACAGCAACAAGATTCATCTACCTTCAAGCACTTTAGGATGGATTCTGGGGTTTAATTAAGTTTAAAAGTAGCAAAAGTTCAAATTTACAGGAAGAAAACACTAATAAAATGGATAATTGAAGTTGTATTCGCAGCGGAATACTCCTATTTTTCGTCACATATCCCTGACCATCTAAATCGTTGAAAAACAGAGCAACGAAAGCCAAAGTTTTGATAACAGGAAAACACCAATAATTCGCAAAAAAATATCTTGCACGATATTAATAGAACGACTTTTATTTTGCATTTGAACTGTAAAATTTCATTTAAAAAACAGTCTGCCATAGAAAACTGCGAGTTAATGCTCTTCAAAATCTGACTTTTAAAAATATATTAAAAAGTGTAAAATACCCCATAGGTATAAGTATAGGTATGCAGCGATGCAATAAAACACTAGTCAGTAATTTGGGACTAAAAGTTCGACACTACATGGGAAACAGGAGCAAAATACTGCCAAACCTGCCGAAAGCTGCATGGTGCCACCCGGAAGGAAAGAAAAAACTGTGTTTAGAACAGCAACAGTATAAAGAATCCATGAAATTTCAGTTGCGATTTACCAGCTTTCTGCAAGCTGGCGCGCTATCCTCCATTAATTCTCAGACAGCTCACACTACATTGATCACACAACGAAAATGAATTTCGACTTAAAAACTTTCCCTAAAGGTCACAATGATTCTGTATTTTGCATCTAAGAACGCGATTCACACAAAGAACTGATTTTGTCCAACAGTTGAATAGACTGAAGATTTAGGCAGCTTTTCCAAAGGTACCGAACTACCGAAGCAACATGATGAATAACCATTAGTTTGATCGCCCTTTGGACGAGTAATTTGCACTTTCAGTGTGCCAATTTATCAATGATTCTTTGCTCGCATCATTGTGATCTACTGGGAAGGAGTTTTGGTAGATTTTCATAAAACTTTCATCAGTCTTTCTAGAATTTTCATGAAATTCTGAGCCTCTAGAGATTGATATTTTATCAAAAGATTGTCATTAGACTCCAACTGAATTTTTCCGCTTAGTCTTTTGCTCGAGGTTCATGAAAATGCCCAAGCAGTAAAAACGCCCTCTAATAATTGCCGATAAAGAGTTGCCGATTTAAAACTCACAGACTTCGGGAGTCCTGATTAAACACAAAGTTGCGAAAAATAGCAGGATTGTGCGAAATCTGCCAAAGTGGGTCTTAACCAGAACCACTTCCGAGTAAAATGTCACGTTTATTGGAATCCCGGTGGCTTGTGTTTATTTTCGCGAGTTTGTCACAGAGACGCCGAAACGACTGTAAAAGGTCCAGCAAATATCAACTTTACTAGACAGCTTTTAGTTAAACAGCC
>NW_026017244.1:0-16614 GCF_020466585.1 Dendroctonus ponderosae
GTTTGAACGTACCTATACGTTTGCTTTGCTTATTTTAGCTCGCTAAAATATTTCTATTTCCTGCTGAACCTTGTACAAATTTGAAATTTTGTAGTTGGTAAAGTTATGCATATCAACAACTGATTAAAACATTCTGATTTGGTAAACGAACGAAAGTTGGGCGCCATGTGTGGGCTTGATTTGCTGGAGACAAAGCCAAAGAAAACAAAGTTGCGATTGGCTCTTGCAATCATGGACTTCGAGGAAATTTGATCGGGCGTCGAGACATTGTTCCCACAATAATGTGCCATCTTGAGCTCAGTTCGTGCCGGCAACTTTTTTGCTACTTCGTATCGTGACAGGAAAATACCTATTTTTTCCAACCGTCCTCTACCCAATTTTTTTCCACGATTATGTGTAATTAATATTTATATGGTTGCTTTTTGTTGGCGAGTTTGCTTCACAGCATTTGCCCAACCTTGCAAGGAACAATTTCCAAATACTGAATAGATCGATTTTCAGAACTGCAAATGCGTTTCAAAGTGAGATTTGGGCGGCCGACTTCATTTTGCTCCTCACAATTAACCGAAGAAGTTCCACTTTTTAGCGGCCCATTCCTAATCCTGTCCCCTTAGTGTTGTTGGGGTTTGGTAATATTTCCCTTATATCTCTAAGTGCGTGTTTTTCTCATTAAAACTTGAACAATTCCTACACAACTAAGTGGTTTATTAGCACTATCTTGCAAACCATACAGCCGATATACTATTCAATTTCCCATTAGGCCATTTATCAATATTCCATGTAAAAACACTAATTACTGACTTGCCTTGATATTCTATTATTGTATAATATACGGTGGTATTTGCATGGAAATTCATGTGTCTTAACGAGCTCATTGCTAAATCAAATCTCACACATTTATTGCTATTGAGCGAAGTAGAAAAACGGCGCTGGTAGCACATAAATTTGAAATATTTGAAAAATTCCTCATACATTCAGGGCCAACGGAATGATTACTCATTCCAATGAAAAATAGTGGATTTCATTCAAAACCGAACAGGCCAAAAGGATGGAGAATGATGGGTTGTGACCACCAAAGTTTTCACCATGGGACTACTCGCCATTGCCCAGCATATTACATCATTTAGTTAGGACAACATGCATCTCGAAAATCTATTTTCTGCTGACACGAAATTTCGTACGGAGGCAATTCATCGAAAGATAAGTCGCTCGGCCGGTGGTAAATGGTCAAATCGTGACCATTAGTCCAGCATCGAGATGTGGTACTGTTGAAACGTCGATGTGGCACGCGGAATTAAGATCCACCATCCACCTAATTGATTTCCCATATGGATCTAGATTTGAATGGAACTAAACAGAATAAAATAGAAAGCGCTCGACAAGTCAACGGTTCTAGAATAGAATAGAGCTTGCTCTAAAAAACGATCGGGCTTATTCAGTAGTCACACTCAAACACCAACAGGCATGGGCTAAGAGTCACTTCAGCTTCTCAGTCGTCTACTATATGGCTTAAACTTGGTTTATATTTAAAATTTAATGTTTTCACTATTTTTCATCATTGCTTCCTACTGAATCGCTTAAAAGCACTGGAAACGGAAACCAAGCAAGTCAGAATGGACGATGTTCTTTCTGTTCGGTAGTTTTGCGGTCCGGAAACTATGCGTGTGCAAACTTTACCTTTTTGGTTCAAACCACAGCATTTACTTGGAATATTTCTCCGTTACACTCAAATTTGTAAGTACCGCAGTAGAGTTTTCTCCATATGGGCAAAAACTATCCGCTCACTATCTGCTTCAATTTTTATCGTAGAATTTTTCAAGCTCGCTCGATTGACGCAAGAATTTTTAACTTCATCTTTGAGGCTTTGSCMAWAKWYASMMAATGMTCTCRATSAAAAATTSKCTGKTTSAAAAMTWGGCTTTGGCMATAKWTWKAAAMKKWTCCAATGGAAAMTCAAATACCTAACCACAGCAGTAGGTACTTTGCACATTTGCAGTTTCTGCAAACTGTGTAAAAATCRGATTTAAGTGCGATTTGAATAAAATTMTCCGTGTGTTCAGATYTATSTTTCGTCTATGCAGTGTGAAAATTTGAAGTTGAAATTATCTTTGTAAGACAAGTTAGGAATTTTTAGAATAGAGGCTGCAATTGGGAAAAGACCCTAATTTTGACACCAGAAGTTGCAAGGAATGTAAAAATCAGGATTAAGTGCTATTCGAGTAACACTCTCGGACTTTCGTAACTCGTGCGTCTTCTATCTACTGTGAACATTTAAGGTTGAGACCTGCTCCTGAAGAGAAGTTAGGAATTTTTAGAAAAGCGCCTGCAATTGGCAGGGAAACGCGCCCTTTTACACCAAAATTTGCAAACTGTGCAAAAATCAGAATTAGGTGCTATTAGGGTAAAACTCTGAACATTTTCAAAATCGTGTTTCTGCTATGGATTATACAAATCTCAAGTTGAGACTCGCTCTGGAAGAGAAGTTGGGAATTTTTAAAGTAGAACCTGCATTTGGGAAGAAACACGTTTTTTTATACCAGCATTTACAAAATGGGTGCACATCAGAGTTCAACGCAATTCGAATAAAGTTGTGACATTTTTAGATTCACCATTCCTTTCTATGGATTGTGAAAGTGTTTTTTCTGGATTAGAAGCTAGGGATTTTCAAATTAGCGCCTACAATAAGGAAAAAACGCGCATTTTTTGACGCTTTAACAGCTAAATTGTTCCCTTGAAAAATGTACACGCAAATGAGCAAAAACTGTTCTTTAAATGAGACAATAAACCAGAAAAATATTTTTTGTTATGAAAGATATCTGCAAAAGCAGCTGGAAAAACAAAGATGCACCGCAGCACCATTAAAACCGCATAATTTACAAACAGCGAAAAAGTGCCTTTTGAACTTGGAGTTTGTTGCAGCTAACACGGCAACAACGGCACAACATTGCCACCTGAATTGTTTCACTTGAAAAAAACGTATAAATTTGCTAAAATATGCGCCAAAAACGCAACAGTGAATAAAAAAATCTTTCAGCCTCGATTGATGCCCACAACAGCAAATTGAAAATCATTGAATCCCCATAATTTATTTTCATTTCATAATTTATGCGCGAACCTTTACACCGAAGATAAAGAGTTATAAAATTAAATGTTTTCTTCGAAGTATCTCAAGGCCCATCGGCACAGCCAGTTAAAGCACAAAAAGATCCGTAATAATCCAACAAGCACCTACAAGAAAAAATCAAACAGTATTTTTAAAACTAGTTTAAGTGATTAAACAGAAAAATATTCGTTTTCGAAGTAGGTAAACAATTCTCAGATTTCACCGCATCATGACATGCAATGTTACAAACTGTCTGGGTGCTTCTCTAAAGCCCCCAAGCCCCGTAATCTGCTTAAGCGAGCAATCCAATAATTAAAAGTCATGAAATGTATATATTAGTTTCTAATCACCAAGCCATTACAGATCAGATATTTGCTATGCTACCGCGTGTTTCCTAGCAATAATATGATAAGATCAATGTATATTTCTTGTGTTTACTGAACATTTCGCACGTACTTATGCTGGTTTACATGGGTACTGTGGTACTAATTATATGGGGTTTTCTTTATTGCCTCTATCGGTTAATAACTAGAGTTGTTTTCGACCAAGGCAGCAATGTGAGTTAGTACTGCGTACTGCTGGAGAGAATTTGGCTCATTATCTGCTCCTTTAACATATCCACTTGTCGTAACGTGTGTCTCAGATTAGCACCATTCACCTATCAGCCTCGTCCTTAAGAACATCCGCTCGATAATGCTGGACCAGTTGCAACAATTATAGCATTAGTAGTCGATAAATTTCGAACAAATTCCTTGAAAACTATATAACTTATCCAGATATGACGCAGCCCGAATCTTCTTGAAACGATTAAGGACAAATTTCGCGTCCTAAATCATACTTATATTTTATTTTGGTACGTTGTAACGGCAATTTACTGCACCAGTTCAATGTAAATCACTTTTAAGATGACTTAGAGCAGTTTAAATGGGACATTTTCGGATATATTTAGATAATGGCCTGCCTTTTATTAAGCGCTTATTGTAAACCTGTTTGTGACTGTTTGTTTATATTTAACCCTTCGTTTGGGTGAAACTCCCAGTGGAAACTAGCTGGCAGATTCACATAAAAGTTGCAGGTTTCATTCAGCTGATTATCGAGCTAGTCAAACATAAAATTAGTTTGAGACCAAATGCAGTAAGTAAATTGGAATCGAAAATGCGATTGAAAAGGCTTGCGAAATTCAACAAATCCAGTCTAGGCTTCGTGTTTTAGATATTATGCGTGTTTCGCAATTGTTGCATACCTAAATGAGGTAATAATAATCGTCCTGAGAACTATTTGCCGTTTCACGACATTTTTCCACATTTCTGTGAGAAATCGGCATTTTATTCCCATTTCGAAACAAATCTAGGCCCGAGTGGGACATTTTCACAATGCCACAGTTGCACTCAATCGCAACCATCGAAAAGTGGTTTAAAAATCCACAATCAATAAATTGTTTAAAATTTTCTGGTCGATTTTTCATAGATACATTTTTTGTTCGCTTTGGACTTGTATTACTTCTAAGTTCAAAAATGAGAATGGAAAAGCTAAAGCAAAATCAGAATTAAGAGCGATTCAAACGGCATCCAGAAGTCCAGATTTGTCAGGCCTATTTTTTCTATAGACGCTGAAAATTTCCAAGTTAAGTTAGGACTTTTTAGAATAGCGCCTGCAATTGAAAGGGAAAACGCATTTTTACAACAGAATTTGGAAAATGTGCAAAAAGCAGAATTCAGTGTGATTTGAATAAATCTCTCAGATTGTTCAGACTCGCTTCTTCTAAATTAGAAATTAGGAATTTTTAATTTAGAAGAATAGAGGATAGGGAGTCTGCAGTCCCAACTCATTTTTACCACAGAATTGAAAAACGTGCAAAAATAAGAATTAAGTGCCATTAGACAAAAACTGGCAGCTTTTTCAGATTCACATTTCTTCCATGAACGGTGAAAATTTGACGTTGCGGTTTACTCTGGATAAGAAGTTACGGATTTTTAGAATGAAGGCGCAATTGGGAAAAAATGCACATTTTTACACAATATTCTGCAATGGGCGCAAAAATTAATATTGCATGCGATTAAAACAGACTCAGGTTTCTTCTAGGGACTGTGAAAAGTTGCAGCTCATATGTGCTCTACATTAGATGTTAGAAATGTTTCAAGCATTTAACACTAGCATTTATAAAATGCGTAAGTATAAATCAGAATTCAGAGTGATTCGAATAAAACTATCCGACTTTATTGTGGTATTGTCTAGAGTTATGTTGCCTCTATGAGGTTCGCTCTGGATCAGAAGTTACGGGTTTTCATTCAGCATTTGCAAAGTGCGCAAAAATTAAACTTACGACCAATTGGACTAAAACTCTCATATGTTCCAGACACACCTTTCTTCTTCGGGGTGCGAACATTTGATGTTGGCGTTCGTTCTGGATAAAAAGTTAGGAATTTTTGAAGTAGAGCCGTCAATTGGGAAGAATCACTCATTTTAAGACCAGCACTTACAAAGTGCGCAAAAATCACGATCAAGATTAAGTGCTGTTCGAGTAACACTCTTGGACTTTCGTAACTCGTGTTTCTTCTATCGACTCTGAACATTTAAAGTTGGGACCTGCTCCGGAAGAGAAGTTAGGAATTTTTAGAAAAGACCCTTCAATTGGGAAGAAACACTCATTTTAACACCAGCACTTACAAAGTGCGCAAAAATCACACTTACCTCCGATTTGAATAAAACTCTCGTATTTTTCGGGCTGTGAAAATTGCAAGTTATGAATTGCTCTGGATGAGAAGTTAGACATTTTTAAAGTAGGGACTGCTTTTGGGAAAAGTCGCCTATTTTTACAACAGCCTTTACAAGGTGCGCAAAAATCAGACTTAAACCTGATTCGAATAAAACTCTCGGATATTTCAGACTCACATTCCGTGTATGGACTGTGAAAACTTGAAGTCGGGGTTTGCTCTACATGAAATGCTAGGAATTTTTTAAATAAAGAGAAGTAAAGAACTTCCGTTAACTGAAGCCTTTAGAGGATTGTCAACCGATCGACTACAAGGCAAAAGAAAACACTTTGCAATCATATTGACCAAATAGCGATAATTGATGATTCCAAAGCAACGCCAACGCAATAAACAGTTCTGAATCTGATGTCGACATTGTTGGAAAAAACTTCAGTTATGTCACAATGCCTTCAGCAAACAATAAATCAGAAATTTCGCCGTCGAGTATTGTCAGTAAGTAGGTAGTTGAAAGCTTTGCCAATTTAAAATTCACGGTTGAATAGGACCTCACTTCAACTCGCTGGTTTGTCATAATAATCGCCGGGATTTTCTAATTACACATGGGATCGGTCTAAAGTGTGAAGAGATTTTCAAAGTTCATCCGTATGTTGTATAAGTGGCGAATGGTTCTGGTTGTTCCACGTGTCGTCTAAGTGGTGGAGTCATTGAATTGAATTTGATCTGAAGTTGAAGCGAAATACCGCCAATCGGCCAAAGTAATTTCGATGAAAGACTCACTTAATTACGATGCCTCAGCAGCGGATAACGAAATTACACCGTAAAAATCCGGACCGTTTCTCTTGAAACCTAAATCATTACATCAAATGACTTGAAATACCTTGGCGCACGGTAGTGAAAGAAGACTGAAAGAAGCAAACATTAATAATGGCTTAGGTGCAATTAATCAGAAGTCATATTAAACAGTAGCCCTGCATTTTCTTCGGATACCGTGTCGGCAGACGCAGATTGTTTGAATATTCCCGCAGAGGACGCAGCAACTCGTGTATTTTGCGGATTCCGCACTTTGTCATCCGGTTAAATTATGGACCAGTCGGAACACCGCATGTTTTGCTTACTTTATTAAGAAAACTTTGTTTCATGCTGCGACTTGCTGCCATTTTTCTTCAATTACTTTATGGGCCGACCTGCGACCGCTCTTCGTTCGCAAAGTCGCACTATTTCACTTTTCTTTCATTTTTTTCGCAGGCTTAAGCTCAAACTGGATTTATTCTGAATCTCTTCATATGAAATCGATCTGGATTATTATTATAATTCTACGTTTTCAAGAATCCACGAATGACGCTATTTTCACTTTCTTAGGTCTTTTATCAGCTTGATTACTGGAGAACTATCTCGATCTCGACTCGATCAACTTATTTTTATATACGTATGTAATTGTACTTTTTATTCTCGAATTGATTGCGCAAATTTAAGAGAGTTTTTAGCGTCCAAATCGCTTCGCTGTGCAAAACCAACCTTATTTATTATGCCCTCATGTTCAGACCAGCTGAAAACTTCCACCAGCCCGTATATTGAACTCATTTTTGTTCCAACCGACAACTTTTCCATACAAAGCATTATTAATATTTTGCTTTATTGACGAGTAATTTCCGCTTAATCCTATTGTCGATTTTCTTTGTTTAACCAATGCTTTAAGAAGTGTTTCTGCCTTAGAGCTAATATAATATATTATAATGAATATAATTTCTCTTTGTTGCTAAATTATCACTAATCGATAAGGAAAATACCAACTTAAAAACAACTCTTGTGAACTTTAAAAAGCTTTTGTCAAGTAATTGCTATAAGTTTCCGTTGAAAGAAATTGAAATGTGTCTTAAAAACCAATAAAAGCATTTTGACCAAAATTAGTGTTGATATTTTAACCGGTTCTAATCAATAAAATATAACAAATTCCATTTCGAAAGCTGAAGTGTTGAAAATGATCACCAACATTTTTACTTGTACTGAACCTGTAGGAATTTTATTATTATTCCGCAAATTTTGTAAATTCTATTTGTGTTTCTTTATTTAACTAAACTTACGTGCCTTTTTCCGAGCGCAATCTAAAACTAGCAAAAAAATATCCAAATTTCATAACAATAAATCCCAGTAATTTTGTATTCTCATAAACTAGTGGGTTTTTTTTAAATGGAAAACTTCAAAGTTCTAATTCCAGCAGAAAAAGAAGGTAAACAAGACAAAAACCAAACGGTTTCTGCTAATCGCAAAAGGACACACATTTTTTTCGATATAAATTCTGAGTTTATGAGATTCAGAAAACGTAATTACAATATAAAAAAAAACGATTTACAAACAAGGTCCTGTTTTGTTAAATAATTAGTATAACTTCAAAATGTGTTTTTTTTAAATGACTAAAGCACCACTTGAATAAAGGCAGATTTTAGGCCTCACAAATGGCAATTTTCCGGGAAACCAGCCGGAGCTAAATTTCTATAAACTTGCATAATTTTCACATTGGGGTGTTTGGAAATTGGGGGCAAAAAATTAGATCTCCACCTGCTTTGTTTCAGTCGGCAAGAATTTTTGTTATATTATCAGCGTTTTCTCCAAATCTGCCGATTTGCAGCTTCATTTTGAAATTTCCTGAAAAGTCAGTGTAAATATTTGGTCAAAAATATCATATTTGGTTGCATTTTACAAGATTTACATATTGCGGCTTAGGAACCAACCAACAGTTACCAACTTAGCTTAGGAACCAACCAAAAAAACGCAGTTAAATAAAGCAAAGCTTCACTAAAATTCAAGTGCATATAGTAAAGAATCACATAAGTGATTTTGGAGTGATTAGGCCGCTAGAAAAAAGTCCTTTTTACCACGGTGTACAAGCCTGAAAAACTCAACAGCTTGGCGTAATGGTTGCGAAATTTTACTGCAAAAAATTTCATAAATAATGCTCAAAAATGGAAATTTGTACTTTACTTAAGCTTACTAATTTACCGTTTTAGTTATCAGATGTAACAAGCCAATGCATGATGGTTTTCGAATTTGTACGAATAATTACACGTTCGTGCGTTCGAAATTATATGTTTGTTAGTTATAAATAGAAACCTAAATGGCGTAACCGCATTAATTAATCTATTTTAAATAATTGCCTACTTACGCATAATTAACCAATCAAATCAAATTAATTTTTTTTATAGATCTTCTAACCCCAACCGAAATGATCACTTTTCATATGGAGAATTCCATATTTTATATAACCACTGCAACAAACAGACACATTCGAATAACTGCATTAATTTCAAATTTTACGGCCCAGAACCTATTTCCTTATTATTTTTGAATAAATAATAAACTCACGATTTATATGCAATAAAGCATAATAAAATCCCACGATAAAATGCAAAAACGCCATGTTTCACATGGACACCAACACTAACTTGATTGGCTCATTAACCAGCGCTATTAAACACAGTATTTAATTTTTAATTAACGAAAATTTGCCAATTATTGAGTGATACAGTTCAACTACCTACTCTGCAAAAATAATGTCCAAAAATCTGCCTAAAACTGGCAGTGGTGCTTGAAAATTTGACGTAGATCCACACAAGAAGATGCAAATAAACTATAATTGCGTAACAAAACGGAAAAAATATCACAATTAACCATTTCTAAATGCAAATAGCCGTAGACATTGTAGTAAATTTGCCGTTTGACTATTACTATGTGTATTTCCTGTTATATGCTGCCATTTAATAATGTATCATCCTGATATATACGCAATTAAATCGCTTCAATTATAACAAAACCAAAACCGTTTCCGATCGGACAACTTTTTAACGATCCGTTCAACGACCCGATCTCTCGTAAATCATTAATATTTCCCAAAAATTTAGAATTTATGAAATGTTAAATAACAACAATTACCAATGATTTACAACCGACAAGGAACAGAGCAGAGCTCATAAAATATTAATTCAATTTAAATTACTGTAGGCTACAGTAAAAAATGTAAAGTGTAGGTATATGGGAAACACGAATTTTAGGCAAAACGTGTTAAAAAGGACGCTAGAAATGAAACTAATAATTTGGTGGGTTTGGAACAAGCAAATATGTGCCGAATTTAATCACATTCTAATCAAGCCTTGGTTGTTTTATTTTTTGGTTGTTAATATTCATAAACAACCTGTTCTTTATAGGAATTTTATTACCAAATTAGTATTTTATATCCAAGCGATATATTAGCTTAAACGTTTTCTTTTTATTATTTAAAATTGAGTTCAATAATTTATTCATAGTGAAGGCTATTTTACGAGTTCATATGGGAAATTGTGATATTCATAGCCCTGATTTTATGGCTTGTTTTTTATCGGCAATAAATTACGTTTGACTAATAATAATAGGAAGCCGAAGCGGCTGTAAACCGTATAACTATATAATTGTGACAATATTACGCACATTAAATGGTAATTGATTGTAAAAAAATGCCGATTAGTGTCAGGGCTATTGATAAGGGTCATAAAACTCAAGAAAACACTGCAAATCAATCGAACTAGATCCATGGAAAATGCGATTCAAGTTCAGCTTTATTTTAAGGATTCCATTAAAAAGTGACCCAAAACCGGTCCATTTTATAGATACGACTGACCCATTTACCGAAAGTGAACTTAATATCGTGTCATTACAACCGGTCCTTCGGTCAAGGACCAGCACCAATGAGAACAAAAGTGTATTCAACTGCATAAATTATGTTGAAAATTTCAGCTTGAAAATACGACTTAAAAGCACTGGTTTGAACGCTTAACAGGTTGGCATCTGTAATCTTCCCAATCTTTTCTGGTTTAATTCAAATTGACGATACTGTTATTGAAACTTTGTTGTTGAACTCTGATCTGACATGCTATCAGCCAGCTAGAACAATTCAACTTTAGTCGTCTTTCGGTGAAAATAGATGATTTTCTGGTGAATACAGCAAAATATTAATTAATCCCTGGCACCGATTGAATGCTTGTTTGACCTTCTTCAGCCCAGCTACTGGCTATCAAGTCCCAGAAAAAAACGTTAAAATCCATCGAAACACGTTTTCGCTTTCACATCAAAACAATAGTAGTACATTAAATAATGTCCAGAGTCAATATTTGAAGACGATTTGAATAAACACAGTTTCATAAGTAAATACTCGACAAGTCGAGCCGAACAATTCAAAATATATAGGAACCTGTTCTGCCGACTAGCAAATAAACTACTCCATCCTCACAGCTATTATTTTTGTCTGTTTTGTTCGTTTTGATGCGCTGGAAAGAGATGCGACCTGTCCGTTTGAGTATTCAAACATTTCGTAAGTAAATTTAAATTTCCTTCGACAGGCTCTTTGATGTTACCCACTACTGTACACGACACGAATGTTGAAAATACCCAAGCGGATCTGATGGTTTCGGCTCGATGTTCGAGAACGTTTCACTCGAAAAGAGCAAAATTGAGGAAAACCAAAGGAATAAATACAGACAGTGAAGAAAAAGTTGCCTTAGACAACGCAATAATGTGGCAAGCAAAAACACTCAAATGGCGAAGCGCGAACAGACAACAGAAAGAGTATTTTGGGTGAAACTAAACTATGGCAGGCAAACAGCACAAACTGAGCAAACCACATATAAAGGGACACTCAGGGAAAATTCCATCGAGAGCTCAAAACGCTCGAGAGGAAGAAGAAAATGTGAAATCAGCAGCATAGAAAACGCAATATGCGTCACAAAAAGGGAAACGAAGTTGCATGCAAAATTACTAAATGGGAAAAGTAGAAAGTCAATTAAAACAGTTGGAAGCAAGCAAAAGTACTGAGAGTAAAATTAGCTCAATGAGATCAACTACTATGAAGAAGCAACTAATTGTGTTTGCAGAAATGTTCCTTATTACCTCACTATCAAGCCCTGAAGTGATTATGTCAGATGCTAATGGTATAATTGCTGGAACATGATTTTGCTCCATGACTATTATTAGGCATTCTAGACATTAAGTAGCAGCATCAATTTGTGCAACTCCGACTACCTAAGAAGATGTAGAAGACATCGGCAATAGATGTAAAAGATGAAGCAAAGTCCCAGAAAATTAATTATTAAAAAAATGTCAACTGACCAACAGAATGAACATTACACAAACACAAAAATGATGTTTTTTGAAGCTAAAACCTCCTACAAAATTTAAGACAAAAATTCGATATACTGGGGTGCATAAAAAAAATTAACTTTTGCGGCAAAAATGCAAGTTTATTCATAGATCAGTTGGGAATATTTGCGGTTTTTCCGTAAAAACAATAAGAAAATGAGGTTTTTCCGAAACGGTTGCAATTTGGACATCACTCCAAACCTCCAAAGGGCATTTTCCCATTCAAAACCGCGGAACTAATCAGAATAATTGTCGCTTGAACTTCATTGTTGAATCATTGAAAAACATTGTTAACGATAATTTAAATTAAGACCAGATTTAATTCTTCCATCTTCAGCCAAATACGATAGTTGGATCACTTAAATCGAAGTTTTCTACCTCAAAGAACGCAAAAATTGCGGTTCTAAGACACCAATTACCAGTCTCAATTCGCCGCTAAATCCTCAGAAGTGGCATCTTTGAGGTTTTCTTATATAAAAATGATCAGAAAACTTGTGGCGGCCACTCAGAAGTGCTTTTTCCATTTTTTTCCTAAAAAGCAGTTCAGGTTCATTCGTGCAAAGCATTTGCTTTGCGTAATGCTCAACGCTCTTAATCGTGCAGAAAAAAAGCCAGAATCCTCCTTAATTAAACCAACACCGATCTTCTTAATTTCTGCTGTTTCTTATATTTTGGTGCTTGATTTTTGTGCAGTTGACGCTTTAGAAGATCATTTTCGGCTTCAAACTACACAAGTCAAGTAATGCACTTCTGAAGCTCTAATGAGAAGCTAACTTTTACAAGCCGTATTTTTGAGTTATTTGGCAGCAAAAACTTCAGAAAAAACATTGCTTTAGAACAACCGAACTCAGAAACGTGATGCCAAGACAAAGCAAATGCTCAAATAACGCGACTTGTTCCTGAAATTAAGGCAGGCTTAAATGTGATTATCACAGATTTTTGTTGGTTTTTTTTTGGTGAATTAGTGACTTTAGGCTCAAGTAGTTAGAAAAGCAATAGAGACTCGGAAGAGTTTTCAATGTTGCTTGCACGATGCTCAGCGAGAGGCTCAAACTAAGAGGAATAAATCAATAATTTCAAACTGCAATCAAACGCGCAAATAATTGTGTTGTTTAGTGGAAATATTTCCTGCTTTTCTTGTCAAAATGGTATATAAACATTTTACCTGTTTTTGAGGCAAGTTAGCGATTGTTCTGAAGAACCTTGACGAAATCGGTCGGTTCAACTGAACGACTCATCAAAATAAACAGTTCCACACAAATTACCCCATATTTCGAACTGGATAAATTCTGATTCCTTAAAGCGATTTAGTTTATCATTGAAGACTTATTTGTGTTCTGTTAGTCCATGTTGCGGTTAAAATTACGCATCAGGGAATTTCTACAGGGTGGTAAATAAAAACTGTAAAAAAGTTAAAAATGTACCAAATAGCGCGACACATTAAAAATGTGCCAAATGAGAATTTCCTCCGAAATCTGTGATTATGGAAGATTCTCAACCAACTCAAGGTATTTGCTTCACTCATGATCTCTCAATGGGACTGTGAAGTTTAAGCTTCCAAATAAACCCTAGATTTGTTGTTTGMASAGAGAAGAKAAGTTGAAGAGAAAAAATTATCACTGYTAGCCCAGAAAGTTGACTGTTTTAAGACATCGTATTTTGTACAAAGGAAAACGCGCGGAATTTTCASSAATTTTGCATTGYTTCAYTTGGCACCCTGTAGAAACTTTACCCGAATCACCAGTTTTTCAGCCGAAAAAGAGTCGCACTAAACTCTTCAAACCGAAACCAAKCGCTCAAGCAACCAAAATTAAACCAAATTTGCCGGTGCAACGTTGATGTTGTTGAGCAGTTTATTTATAGGAGAAACAGAAAACATCTCTACTCAATATAAAATTATACTAAAATTGATTTCTAACGCAGATAAAGAGATTGACGGGCGGAAGTGTGCGTCGTGTAGAACATGGGGTACATGAATTATGTGCCAGCTTAACTTCAAAATAATATCAATATTAATTCAAAGCTGTATGTTGCATATTAAAAGCAAACGAATGAACTAAATTAATTAAGTTGCAAACTAAATCACAAATTGAATATGGAAGAACTTCTTATAAATCCAGCTATTCGAGTGTGGTTTTTGCAAGTTTTCCTGAAATAAACCACGTCTGGGTTATGCATTTATATGCTGATTTTGCACTCAATTGGAAATTACATCTGCTTTTAATCAAAAGAAACGTGCCACGCAACAGTGGCTCTATTTGCATTTCGTCTAGGAGAAAGGAAGATTATTATGATTTTAAGTACGTAAATCTGCAAAACCTACACATTTGGAGATTAATTTATGATAACTTGTCTACAACATTCACGTCTCTAGTCTAAGGCGGTGGTTTAAGACGCAATTATAATTTTGGTCCTTCGAGCCGGAATTTCCAATAAACAGCAAATTCCAACAAGAAAATAGCTGAATTGTATTTAATGATTAATCATGAGCCAGTTCAGGGATAATTATTCCTATGTTATTTTTACACACCGAAGAAAATTCCCAGCGCTTTGCGCCATAGCTGCTGATTCAAAGTAACAAATGGCCGGGATTAAAACGGTACGAAGGTTGTTTTAAGCAATTTCAAAACCTTTCATATCGTAATGCGACTTAATTCGTCTCGACGTGCCGTTAAATATTTAACATGGAACCGAAAAAACAACGAAGCAAACTCGATCTGCCACATGAAACGAATGCTGCTCTCGTTGTAAATCAGGTGAAATTTTTTTCACCAAACGAAAATGTTTAGTTTACACTCGAGGTATTAACTAGGTGATATGGTAATTTCATCAACCAGTTCCGATCTTCGATCAACGAATTTCTAACAAGGTTGTGCTGTTTTTTTGTTGAGGCTTGGGGAGCATTAGCGATGAGCAAAGCAGGACCAAAACTAAGACTAGAAAAAATTCACTAAATGCTTAACTTACATATTGTAATCCTTCTTGCAGTAGATGTTTCCATCGCGGGAAAAACACGTAACATCACCATCCAAAGTATTTCGACACTGACAACACCTCAAGCATTTGGCATGCCATCGCCTTTCCACAGCTTGAAGGTAGTATCGGTCCCTTATTTTATTACCACAACCCGCACAAATTGCAAATCCTCCAATTTCCTCGGCACAACTGAAAGACGAAACATTGACTATTTTACAAGACAAAAAACAGTAAATAGGGTATGAAGCACTGACTGGTTTTGCAATCAACAGTGCCTCCAAAATGATAAGACATCAACTCAAGAGGAAAGAGCTTGCAGGAAAGTATTCAAGGCAAAAAGTGTAACTAAATCAAATTTTCTTGTGCAGCCTCTTCACTTTCCACTTCTGTAAGTATAATTAGGTGTAGATGATTTTTACCTGGATGGTGGAGTCGGAGGCGTGGATGGTGTTGTATCTGGCTCGATTTTAGGAATGTGATGATCAAAAGACGATCCAGGTCTTCGCAGTTCTGGCGGAGTAATCGACTGGACGGGTCTTGATGGGGGGCATGGAGTCGATCTACACGTTTCGTGCAGCTGAGGTCGACAAGTGTCCGAACCGCATGATTGGAGCACTGAAAAACAAGTTGCAACTGAAACTGTCCTAGTTTCGGAAATTTGACCAATTTCAATCACCAAACTGTGCAGGACAAAGTATGGTTTACTGCAGCTCGAAAAGGAGTTGAATTTGAATACGTTTTCCATGCCACAGCCAATTTATGTCATCATTCATCTTCAGCTTCAGAATGAGATTTTTTTGTATATAGTCGATCGCTGTCGTATACTTTGTATCAATGTTGAAACTCCACGTTTCAACAGCGTTGAATGAATCCTTATTTAGTCATCTAGGTATT
This sequence comes from Dendroctonus ponderosae, assembly GCF_020466585.1. Taxonomy (NCBI): domain Eukaryota; kingdom Metazoa; phylum Arthropoda; class Insecta; order Coleoptera; family Curculionidae; genus Dendroctonus; species Dendroctonus ponderosae. The sequence continues at coordinate 15,850 of NW_026017244.1, forward strand.
TAAAGATTGATGGCTCGCTAATGATCTGTAACTCTTTGGAAAACCGGCTTTTTCCACCGCTCGGTATACACCTAGTTTATTAATTAGTCTGTTTGTACTTGGATTGCTACTTTGTGCAAGTGTGACAGTCAGGAAATTGGCAGCTAATTAAATTCGTTTCAAATTTGCAAAAGGTTTTGGGCATATTTAGGTAGATGTTTTTTTAAACCACTTCGTTTTCAATCGCATATTTGAATAATTTATGTGTGATGCACTTGGATGTTTGGTTGTAGGTGTTTTACGGGTTTTGAGATTGAATTTTTCCGTGAAACTGGTTAGTTTGGGTAAGTTTGGATGCAAAAATGTGGATTTTTTTCGACTTATTTTTGCCTAAGTAGATTTAATCAGAAATTCCAAAGCTCTATAGAAAGTGGCAAGATTTTGGAATGTCGTTACTTACAGAATGAATCTGATGAATTATTTCGCCTAGAAGGTCCCGCCTGAAGGGGATTAAGATATTGTTGAGAAAGGAGAATAAAAATGGAAAATATCGTTCTAAATTGTTCTAAAAAAGTTAATTTCGGAAAAAAATCTATATTTTCCAACATATGTAGATATCTAGATTAGGAAAGCATCTATATAATTTTTCGGAATCGTTTGATTTTCAATCCGTATTTATATTTTGCAACTTTTAGTTTGTTTCTAACTACAAACAGCTTTTTACTCCACTTTACTGTGCAAACTTACTGATTAGTGTCTTTTAAGCTTCGTTTACATTTCGTTTAT
>NW_026017244.1:16714-46972 GCF_020466585.1 Dendroctonus ponderosae
TTTTTTGCATTGGATTGGATCACACTGTATCCATTCCCCATTTGACTGGGTACCATAATTGTACTGTGAGCCTTAAACAAACACGAACGGCGGTACCACTGTCGTTTCATAAGCACGTAATGAGTGCTGGCCAGCCGAAGAGTCGTGCAGTCGTGAGACTGATAGCTGTCAGGGCGAGTGTGCCCCCCGGGGGGCAAAAGGGGCACTTGGAGTACCAATGGGGTCGTGACCTAACAGCACAAAATATTGTCTTGAATGATCTTTCGATCTGTGTGGCATAATCGGGCTCATGTTGCCAACGGAAATCGGCTTTGCCCATTTGATTTATCGGTGTCCATTTGACTATTGCACCATAAAAAATCCCTCAACTTACATTCTCAGAAAATGCTGCACTTGTAGAATAGAGTTACATTCCCATAGAAAGGGCTTAAATTCTAAAACATCATTTTGAGAGCTTATTTGTTAATAAATAGGTCGCCCCTTTAGGTGCAAGTCAGCCTTGTGAACGTATTCCTCAATTTTGAGTTTTTAACACTCAAAACACAAACCATCAGCTGAAAGATGACAAAGTCTGTGAAGAATCTACCGGTCATTTTTGGTATGTTCATGCAACATTTTTACCAGCATTAGAGCAATCGAAAATTCCAGTTCATGGAAGCATAAAGTAGGAGAATTCCAGCCAAATTTTCGCATGCTTGTCTGCATCTGTAATTCTCGCATTTAATGCTTCTCCAGCTATGGAAGCATAAACCAGGCGTCTTTAAAATGTTCCGTTGTTAATTTCCCTGTCGATAACATCAAGATGCATCCAACAACCAAAAAGAACTGTACAAAATGGGCAACAAGTCGAAGAAATTGATGTAAAAACCCATAACGAAAACAGCTCATTTCATATTCGACATGATCAACATTAAACGAACATGGCAGATTAGTACATCCGACTAATCAACACGTTGAAACCATTCCTTCAATGAGTTCCCTTGATTCGATTCAGCGTTTTTTTACCTTTCGCATTATTATGATAATCCAAGACATACACAAAACACGCCACAGTGCGTGATTAAGTATTTTTATATGCGTTGCAAAGAGCTTATTTAGCGAAACTGTAAAAGTGGAGTGTAAATTATTTCTTCGGAAGGCAAAAACAATATTGCAGGTTTGGCGTGGAAACCCAGTTTTATTTTGCCTTAGCATTTAGGTTTTAATCTGCCTGTGATTGGGGCTTGCCAAACAGGAAATCGGCACTTTTTGAGAAAGTGATGGAACTTTTGCCTCCCAGCCCTGATATTGATTTACACCAGAATCATAACTGCTGATGGGCAATGGATGTTGATTACAAGCCTCAAATTGGTGGTTTCACTGTGAAGGTTCGCAACAGGTTCTCAAAAATTACGGGTGTTTATGACAATTTGCTTCTGTTTAAAATTCTGGGAGTCGAGTGAAAAATTGGGTTTTCCGCAAAAAAAGTTCAAGAATTACACTCGCGTTTGCAATTTTTGCTGTTGTTGTTAAGTTGGAAAACGTTTAAATTACCCCATAATCTTGGAGTTGGAGGAATGAAGCTTCTCTAGGATTGGTTAGATTTTGTCAAGCTTTTAGGCCGTCATTGAAGAGAATCCGCCGTTTTGCAAGAAACTCCCCCGAAAAGCATTGCAAAACTTGCCAGCTTCGATGTGAAAACATGTTTAAACAATTGTTTGGTCGTTTGAACCATCTGCTGAAAAAAAGTTGACCAATACCTAAAACCCAAGTCAGTCAAGGCTTAACGAACTTTGAAGGCAGCAGATAATGCGGACAAGAAAGGCAGCATTAAAAAATGTACGAGATAAGCGGCGAATATTAATGTCGTATTAAAAATGTACGCATATTTTATTAAAAATCGTCCGTTACGAAACATTTTTTATCGGTTAATAACTAGCGAGTAACGTTGCCTCATGCCGCGCGACATTTTGCTCCCATTTTTTTTATCTTATTTATTGACATTATAAAGAAGCCGACTTCGTAGCGTGAGTGCATATATTTCTTTCGTCCAGGTTCCAACAATGTACAGGATGAGTACGATAAACCCAACCAACGGATTTTCGACTCACAATATCTTTGAAAGCAAGTTGCGAAGTGAGGAACGAATGTAAATAAAAATCTCCAAACAGAATATTGGAATTTCCCAAAACTGAAAGCAACACAAACTCAAAGAAAGAAGTGAAAATCACTAGAGGGTTCAAACTAAACTAAATTGTTACCGAAATTATTGCCAATTAGAAAAAACATTGACCAAACATAAGTAAATTTGGTTGTGAAACATCATCAAAAGAGTCGCGCAATCGTTGTGGTTCTTGCCGAACATCTTCAATTTATAATTTAAAATACAAATTATTACGGCTATTTATTGTTTTTCATTCATTGCATTTTTGTGGTTCGTTTGTGCATCAGATATTCGCAATTTTTTATTCTGCTGCTAAAAAAGTTTCCCGTTTTTGACTATATTTTCTCGAATTTTATGCGTAAAGCTGGCGTGTTTTTGAAACAATGAAAATTAATCTTTTGAATTTGCCCAACAAGTCTTTGAAGCAAAAACAACTAACCAACGGCAAATAATTTTCTTTGGAACAACCAACCAGATGAAGAACAGAATGAAGGAAGAATTATGGATTTCCTGGGACAAAGCTCATATTGGTTAGAAGGGTTAATAGAATTGTTACGATTTGCATATTTTTTAAAATATCGGAAAAAATGTAGAAAAAATCGCTATTTGCTGTTTGCGTTTCCACATGCGTTGAAAAGCGGATAACTTCAAAAGAAATTGGATAAACACGCGATGAAAACAGAATATTTGGAATTTTAGAATGGTGTCATTTGCTAAAGGGATTTTCAACAAAGACAAAAGAAGAAGATCAAAACAAGAAATTAGAAAAAAAATCAAAGTAAATGTTGGTGTGAAAATTCATTAAAAGAGCGATTAATTCGTTGTGCTCCTCTGCCAAACATCTTCAATTTACTATTTAAAACACAAATTATTCCGGGGATGTAGTTCTCATTCAGTGCATTTTTTGGTCGTTTTTTGCATAAAAAAATCGCCTTTTTTGTGCTGCTGAAATTTCAGACAAAAGTTTGATGTTTTTGATTATATTTAACCGCGCAGGTTGGATGAGCATCACTTTCTACTTAGCGCGAGTAGGATGGAGCTAATATGGGCCAAATGCGGTTCTTAATTTCATGCATTTTCGTGGGGTGTGATAAAAAATAATTTCTAAATGAAAAATGTTTCTTGCTCCTTTATTTGTATATCAAGTTACAGTTTTAGAAGCAAATAAAAAAAATAAGCAACCGCAAACAATTTTCTCGAGAACAACTACATCCAACCAGATAGCTTAATTATATATTTTCTGGTCGAGCTGTTTCAATAAAGCGCAAAATATTAAATTAACAACCGGGCAATGCGCTGATCTTCTCAAGATGAAGAACTAGGAAAAAATGAGGTGCTCGTGCCATGTGCTGTATGAATCTGTTGACTCAAGAACTAAGGAAACGTTTAACGGGTTTCGAAATCAGATTGTTTGAACTATACTTTAGCTTTACAACAGCGAAGTGGGCTTTTTGTTGTCCGTTCCTGCGGATTATGCAACGGCTGTCGTATTTTTGCATTTATATAGCAGAACTTTAAACTGTTTTGTAATGGTTTTCTACTTGCGAGCTACTTAGACGTGTTTGGGTTCTGGCAGGTTGAATCGATGGCATGGATTGTGTTTAATCTGCACATACAGTGTGCAATATGCTATTTATGCGAACGTTAATCAAATATTGAAACTGGCTCATATTTAGCTCCAGAAATGTTCTTTGATTTGCTTTTAGCTAACTGTTAATTTTGCTTAAAGGAAATGCTCGTTAGGCATCAATTCACTAAAAATAATAAACTGCATCAGATAGATTATCTACATTCCGGGCAATTCTGGAGTGAAGCTCTAACGATGCCTGATTTATTGAACCATACAGCACACATTTACGCCGGTTCTTCGATGTTAGCCAGCCAATTTAACACCATATAAGCCTTACACGTTTTTTGCATGCTGGCATTCCCTATTCTCTGTTCTAAATAAACAATAGTCTGGCGTCAATAATTAAACGCTGCGTTACGCACGTGACTCGATGCTAGTTAATTTTTATGGTCTGGAAAGTAGTTAGGCTTAAGTAAGTGCGGATAATTGAAATTAGTTTGTAGAAATGTTCAGCAAGTTGAAAAAGCCGACAGGAATATCGGACGTGTTGCCCGAAAGGATTTAGTATTATTGGGTAAACGCTTCAGCTTTACTGCATCAGCAAATTTTCATTTATTTTGCCCATGAGGTTTGGAAAATGCTCTCTTTTGGAGCATATAGAGATTTTGGGTTCTGTGGGCAGGTTTGTCCATTAAAATCCTAAGTAGGGAACGTCTTAGTTCTGTCGGTTCTTGATCGGATTATAACTGTTTATTTTCAATTTACTATTATTACAAATTATTCTTTATGGTGTCAGTGGTTTCTCAGTCTTATAAACATTTTTCAATCAGGCAACGATTTTTCAAAGAAATGGGAAACTGGCAGTCAAAAATTGGGACAATCTTCAGAAAAATGAAATTTTCATAATTTAAACACATTTTATTTAATTTTTTAAGCAAATTTAAGGTTTTTCTTTGCAAATTAAAACATCTAAGATTAACAACGCTTAACGCGGTTTCTGATTCCAACGGAATGTGGTGGTAATAAAAATATGAAGAAGGACTAATATGGGTGTAAATTGACTACTTAAAATCCATAAAATAAGATCAGTGCAATTCTCAAAAAAGCTCATATAAAAAACATAATGAGCATTTTAAAGGGGATGCAAAGGCTTTTTTTTCGGTGGAAATGTTGGGTAATTTGTTACGAGGAAATTCGTATTTGCGTCCGCTTCATTCAATTAATCTGCCGATTTCAGAATATAAAAAAATAACAAATATTCAACTTTACGTTCCGAAAAACGTTTGAACGAACAATTTTAGTTTTCACATTATCTTGAAAGCCAATTTTCCGGATATAAATTTCCATCCGATTCCGTTTAAGCAGTAATCGGCGTAAAATTTGGCAGTTTTTGATCTAAAATAATTATATTATGTCCGTAAAAACCTGAACGGAACAAACGCGAAATAATTAAATACAAGTGTGAGAGAAACGTGCAGGAGGATGAGACTGCTATGGATTCAAATGCGATTTCTTCAATATTAACCAATCAAAATTATCGTAGTTGATCTTGTAGGAAGCGTGAAAGTTTAGACTGATGACTCAACAAAAATAGTATAATTTGCGAACAAAGTGCATAGTTTATACAAACATTTCTAGAATCCAAACATCTATGAAATCACAATTGAAACTGATAATCGTTTAGTGCAGATATCCAAAGTTTGTCTGCTTTTAGCAGTTCGAATCGGACCCAATGATGGCTATTAAATATTTAAAATAATTAAATCGGAATTAAACAAAGGCGAAACGAATAGGTAAATATAAGTGCGAAATTGAAAAGATGATTCCAACAGGCGAAAAAAAGGACCAAGAGGATCAGGCTACTGTGGGCTAAAATGAGATTTTTTAAATATGAACCAAATAAAAGTATTGCAATTGATGTCATCAGAAAAGCAGATATTTGAAGTAACGATGTATCAAAAATACAGCAATTTCAAAACAAAATGCACAATTTATACAAAAAGTCTAGGATTCATACCTACTCAAACTGATAATCTTTTTCGGATATTCTGATTCCAGCACGTGAAGGGAAGGAACATGAGGTTACCATGAGCAAAAACGCGATTTTTTCAAATTCTCCAATCAAAAAGCATTGGAACGAAAGTTACAACAAAAGCAAAAGTTTAAACTCATGAAGCAACAAAAATGCTGTGAATTGGGATGAAATGCATAATGTATACAAAAGTTTTGAGAATCCAAACACTTCTTAAAGCACAACAAATATTTCGAAAAAATAAAAATAATCTACTTTGTCTGCTTTAATGCCAAGAAATCATAAATAAATATTCAATTAAGTGTGATTTTTGCATTGCATTCTTAATCAATAACATATTATCGATTCCCTCCATGTGTTATGCTGTGAACAATTCCAAGTTTGCTCGCACTTATTACGACTAATAAAAATTAATTTCCTATTTCTGCAACTAGAATTAATGGAAAAACACAATAAAATGCGTCTATAATTAACTCGCGAGCCCTTGAATTCGATGATTTATCTCTTTTCTATAACCAGCTTTAATGGCATTAGTTTCAACAAAAAACTGCTACACACATTGAATTGAGTGGCAAAAGGTTGTATTTGTTATCGTCAATGTTTGTGCGTTTAATTTGCAAGAGGGACACAGTTCTTCTTTATATCTTGATAGATTTTATCGATTCTAACGTTTCATGGCTTTGTGACCAGGACGAATTGAATGAGACCCAGGCAATTTTCTTCATCGACATCAACGATAACCCGCTAATAATGGTGATTGAGGAATTTCTGAAGGCTTGTTTAATATTTAATGTTTGTCAATATTACCTTTGTACTGAATCCCTATAATTTGCCTGGACTGCTATTTATACCGGGTGGAACAACCGATCGATCCATTCGATTAATACAAAGTGTATTATCAGCAGCTTGCTGAAGCCACTTAAGAGCTTGCTTACCACATAGCGGGAAGGAGAAGCAATTTATTATCGTCCATCCTGGGCTTTACATACATGTAAATTAATTTGTTTAAACTGATATTACGGACAATGTTAATTTAACTGGGTGTCATGTGGTGGTTCTGTTGCAGTTATTTATGGGACAGTTTCATCAGAAAATTTAAGTTGTTCGGGTTAGTTTTTTCACTTGGATTTGAGCTCTCTGCGAGCAGAACTGTTAGACCAGTCTTTCAATTAGCATACCATGAAGGCGACCGAAAATGTAAATGTGAAACCCAGTGTAAATATATACGACATGTAGGTATCTATCAGTTTTGAAATGTCGCAACATGAATCGAAACGGTATCGCGGAGAAAAGCTTTCCAGATAGCCCAGATACGCGTTAATCTTCATTAACTAAAATCTTTGAGAGCGAAATTTGAATAACATCTTTCATATGCCGCCGGTTTTAAAAAGTGGATTTTCTTATCTGGACGTTTCCATCTGGGTTTTGATATTTTGACGTTGCGCCTGTTCGACAAATTTATGCAAATGAAAATCTGTGCCAAACACCTTGAATACAAAACATTTTACGGCGATTACGAAACGCGACAGGTGACAGGATCTTTGGCTCAGATCGCTCTTTATATACATTTATTTCAATTTTAATGGCCGGTTCATTTTGCCGGCGAACGCAAATGTGTATCTGTTTCCCCAAACAAGTCATTCAGATGAGGCAACTGCCTCGAATTTTCCTAATAGAGCGACGGTACTTCACGGAAAAGTTCTCATTCATTTAACAAAATGCTTGGAAGTGATTCAGGATTGGTGGTCTAACCCGACGTTTTGCTTGCATTTGCAGCACATATTCTCAGGCGCAAATGTTTTTTTAATGAAGCGTTAGTGGCAGAAATCTGCACGTTTGCCCTCAGAATCTTCCTCAGTACCTATTCAGGCAGTTTTTGATGCACACACCAAAAATCATTTTTGGTCAATCGATTTGAAAATTTCCAGTCAATTAATTTCGAAATTCGCCTCATATTTACGATTTTTGACCGACCGTATCTCCATTTTTATAGACTGAAACACTTTATTTAGCTATGCACTTTGAGCAGCTTCTATGTGGGCATCGAAATCGATTGAAATGGAGAAAAAGACGCATGTGAAAATTGTTATCTTTCTCCCAAAGTTTTTAAAGGGTTGGAGGTCGATTTTTCAAAAAACTAAAGTCTCTAAAAATGCTTTGAAGTACTTATACATCATTTTCAACAAAGTCAAGCAAGAAACGCAACGAACCAATTTGAAAAACACGCTTGAAGCTTCCGATCCGAAATATTTTTTTAAGGGTTAGAGGTCTATTCTTCCAGAAAAATTTAAATGTCTCAAAATGCTTCCATTTCTGTAACATTTTCCACAAAATCACGCAAGGGGGGCAATGAACTTATTGAAAGGCACACCAGAAGCTTCAGATCGGAAATTATCTACATTTTTGGCGTATTTTTTAATTTAGTTAAAATCTACTTAACTCGAAACTTTATATTTGCACCTTTCCTTAGGTGGAAAACAATCGATTCAGCTGCAAAAAAATCGCATGTAAAATTTTTATTTTTTACTTAATTTTTTTGAGTCTTAGAGGTCGAATTTGTCAACAAAATTCAAATCTTTCAAAATGGTCCAAATTGTGCATCATTTTCCGTCCCATAAAGCCGCCCAAGGAAGGCAATGAACTTATTTAAAAACACACCAGAAACTTTGGATCCGAAATAATCGAAGTTTTTGTCTATTTTAAGCGGTTCTTGATCATTCACGATCTTTAACCAACGTTATTTGCGTTATTGTAGACTCAAAACGTTATATTTCCACATTGGAAAGCTTTTGAGGTCGGAGACAATCTATTGAGCTGACAAAATCCGCAGGCAAAATTTTGATTTTTTACCCATATTTTTTTAAGGGCTAGAGGTATATTTTTTCAAAACAAATTCAAATGTCCCAAAATGCTTCAAATTGTGCATCATTTTCCACCACATCAAGCAAGGGATGCAACTAACTTATTGAAAGACAGCCGTTATTTGTTTTAAGCCGTTCTTGATCAGGCACGATCTTTAACCAACGATATTTGCGTTATTAAACACTCGAAACATTAAATTTGCACATTTGAAAGCTTCTTAGGCCGGTTRAACAATCCATTGAACCAAAAAAACTCGCATATGAAAATTTTAGTTTTAACCTAAAGTTTTTAAGTCTTGAAAGTGGAATTTAAATAAACTCAAATCGTCAAAATGCTTCGGTTTCTGGATCATTTTCAACGAAAACAAGCAAGGAACGYAACGARCTGATTAAAACGCCCTCGAAGCTTCAGATCACAAATAATCGAAACTTTTGGTCTATTTTAAAACTTCGAAAAATGTAAGTGAAAAACATACCATTCAGATCCGAAGCAAACGAAATTTTTGGCCTATTTTAAGCGGTTTTTGATCAATCACGCGCTTTAACCAATAATACCTACGTTATTATGGACGAAAAACCCGATATTTGCGCATTAGAAAGGTTCTCAGGTCGGAAACAATCATTGACCTGAAGAAATACCCACGTGAAATTTTGATTTTTTATCAAAAATTTGGAATTTTTCGAATTTTTTCGAAATTTTCGAAAAAACGGATGCATCTCGGTTTTCCCGAAAAAATTCAAATTCCTCAAAATGCTTCGCATTCTGCAACATTTTCCGCAAAATCAAGCAAGAACCGCAATGAACACACCGGAAACCTCAAATCCAAAATAATCGACATTTTTTGCCTATTTTAAGCGGTTGTTGATCAATCGGTATCTTTAGCCAACGATATCCGCGTTATTATAGACTTAAAACTTTATATTTGCATATTGGAAGGATTCTTAAGTCGGAACCAATCCATTGACCTGAAGAAACACGCATGTAAAATTTTGATTTTGGACCGCAAAATTCATAAAAGTCGACTTTATTCAAAAAAGCTAAGTGTTTCAAAATTTTTGGTTCAAAATTTCAGTTCTTTTCTTCTGAGAGTTTCTTCCGAAGAAATCGATAGTTTTGGTCCATTTTAATCGATTTTTTGTAACTAATGATCTTCAACCGACTCACTCTGTCTTCTGGTGAACCCGCCATATTTCTGATCGCTGAAGCAATAAGATTCCAAATTGAATCTCCATTCATTGACGCTGATAATTCGTAGGAAACGTTGTCGTTTTCTTGAAGATTCTTATTAAACCAGCCAATCTTTGTTCTACCTCAAAGCTACGGTTATCTTCATCCACCCAAATAAAATCTGTCCGGTATCGTCACGATTTACGAGACATCGTTTGACGACACAATTTTTTTTCGGCTTTTTAACAGACTTGCACGAAAGTAAAACCGTCCAAAAACTGTAAATTATTGCGTTAGTGAATAGATCAATCACGGCGCTTGACATCGAACAAGAGAAACTTGTTACATTTCGTCCGGTCATAATTAATCTTTTATCTCATTCACGGCAAACGTATTTAGTAGGTCGAAGCCGATTGTTGACCAGTAAGATGCGGCTGGATGAAATTGAGTTTATTGATTAGTTGGAATTTTTCTTGGGTTTTTAGTCCATTTGCTTTCATCCCCAGCATAATTAGCCGACGATAGGCAATGAGGCCAGCCCAGCTGTCTGTTATTAATACGAGGGAATATTCCAGTTTTCAGCATTAGCCAGCGAGCTCATTATTTCAGCTCGTAAACAACATTTTTGTGCTCGACGCTTCAGTATCGAAAGGAAGTCCTTTCAACCGAGCTTCTGAATTATTTCTTCCCCTTGGTTGTTCAAACCGGCAAGACGCCGTTGGTGAGCGCCGGACGAGTTTAGGTGCGTTTTGCACGCAACATGAAAGTGTAACGTAGTATTTTGCGATTTTAAACTTATGTTGTCCAGTCATGATAATTTCCGCGTAAATTCTTAATATACGACCACGGACAATTGTCGGCTACACCTTCAGTTCGCTGCCGACAGCTGAATGTCTGTGTCCGCTTTGGATCCATCCAGGTGGTTAGAGAATATTTGGAAACTATTCAATCAATGAACCTAATTGAACCAGTTTTATGTAACAGTAAAAGGGGCGAAAAGTGCAGGTTTTGGCAGTGTTCTTTCCAAGACTTAAAGCATCTAATGAGTCTTAATAAGTCAGCTTAGGAATGACAACAATTTGCGATCGCCCGATATAATTGTTGTTCAAAGTGCCGCTGAAAAAATGCAAACAAGACGAAATTACTTAGATTTTTTCCAATCTCGCCGAAGATTGCTCTTTCGCAATTGTCCTCGATTAAGCCCAGCAGAAAAAGTAAAAGGCCGTGCGGCACTTAACAGCATTGTTATTCTACCTTCGGTGTTGCGCTATATTAAGCTGTCAGTATTTGCTGAATTGCCGCATAATGGTAAATTAGTTTGCGAAAATAATGTCGAAATTTATTATTTTCAGCTGCCGGTTCACCGACGTTTTGACGCTAAGCTCTTGTTTCTGTCGGAAAATTGATCAATGGGTAAAGGGAGCCTCTAAAGCCGACCCACATTTTAAAACACCTGAATAATTCTTGCCTCAACTGCATGTGCTTTTCTTCTTCAGTGAATTTTTTCCTTAAATAAAACCTATTAATATTAAATGGAAACTGAAGCGCTGAATAGTGTTTTTCTGCATCCGCATCGCCTGCCTAAGGCGCTTACTCGATTTTCTACCAAAAAAACGCAAGCGCTTCTTAGGAAACTTTCAATATACACGAATAAAGTGGAAAAAACATCCGGCAAGCGTATCCATTTTCCGTACTAGTCGCCTGAAAAACTAGTCGATATTTTAGCGTTTTCACATAAATAACTTGCCCAGGTATTTCCTATGAATTATTTAACATAATTCCAGTGGTAATAAGTCATCAGAATCTTCACCGGTTGTCGCTGGAATGTTAAATCGCTTAATGAGTAACCTTTTACTTACCAAACAACGCGTATAGATTTCATGCAAGTGGCACTAATATTTTTGTGTTAAAATATATTTTTTTATTGTTTCAGCGGCAAAACGAGCAGTACCTTGGCCCAGCTTACGATCCGTCTAGAGACCTTTCACCCAACCTGCCCTCATGCGAACCCCACATCAAAGGCGAACCCCAAGGGGATGCACAGGGCACGCCTGGAATCCAGGATAACAACAATCACACCGATAAAAGTGAGCTTATGAAGGGTTTTTTACTATCAACTATACTTCTAATAATCAAGTAAAACAATGCAAGATATTCAGAGAGAAAATTCCTCCTTTCATGAAAACTAACAAGGTTTTTCCAAAACACATTTGCCTCATTCACAATTTAACTATCAAGGTGAAAATAAGCGTTAGGATTTCAGCCGTTTTTTGAAAATAACGAGAAATATTTCTGCAAGAGAAAGCACAAACTGGTGAGATTTTAACGGGGAAAATATGTTTTCGCGACGACCTAAAAGGCTAAAAAAGTCGCCAGTTTCAAGAAACTGAGAAGAAAGCATGAAGGAATCAAATGCAGAATTAACATCGGAAAAGACAACGAACTGGATATGAAAAATTGCAGAAAAAAGAACTAGAACATAGTGGAGAATAAAGTAAAGCAAAAAGCTGTCTATGAGTAGAGGTAAAGCAAAACTTACTAAGAAATAAATACAAATTGAAATAGAACAGTTTTGTCAAAAAATTATATACAAATAATAATTTACATAATTTTATTGGCACAACAATCGCATCGGAGAAAGTGTTTAATGCCAAAGTCGTGCCGTACCCTTCAGACACGACACTGTTTCGGACTCAAAAAGACTGTAAACCTGACCATTGATCAACTTTTACGAAAAAATCAGTGTCGTGCAAGAAGGGCTCGGCACAACAATCGCATTGGAAAAAGTGTTTAATGCCGAAGTTGTGCCGAACCCTTCAGACACGACGCTGTTCGGACTCAAAAACACTCTAAACCTGACAATTGATCAACTTTTACGAACAAATCAGTGTCGTCCCAGAAGAGATCGGCATAATAACTGCATTAAGAAAAGTGTTTAATGTCGAAGTTGTGCCGAGTCTGTTTGGGACGCAAAACCACTTTTAACCAACCGATTGGCCAATTTTTCGGCACAAAAAAATGCACACTCGCATTAGGGAAGGTGTTTAATGTCGAAGCTGTTCCGAACCCTTCGGGCACGACACTGTTTCGGACTCCACAAGTCTCGAAACTCTGACGATTGATCAATTTTTGTGAAAAAATCAGTGTCGTGCCCGAAGAGCTTGGTACAGCAATCGAATTAGAAAAAGTTTTTTAATGTCGAACTTGTGCCGAGTCTGTTGGGGACGCAAGAGCACTGAAACCTACCGATTGATCAATTTTTCGGCACAACTATCGCATTAGAAAACGTGTTTAATGCCGAAGTTGTGCCGAACCATTCGGGCACGACACTGTTTCGGTCTCAAAAAGTCTCTGAACCTGACGATTGATCAGTTTTTGCGAAAAAATCAGTGTCGTGCCCGAAGAGCTCGACACAACAATGGCATTAGAGAAGGTGTTTAATGCCGAAGTTGTGCCGAACCATTCGGGCACGACACTGTTTCGGACTCAAAAAGTCTCTAAACTCTGACGATTGATCAATTTTCGCGAAAAAATCAGCGTAGTACCCGAAGAGCTCTGCACAATAATCGCATTATAGAAAGTTTTTCAATTCAAAGTTGTGCCCAGCCCTTTGGGGGATTAATTATAATAAAATATATTACAATTAAATTTCATGTTTAATATAATATTTCTAATCTGTGTCTTTTGTTGGAAAATACAGACTTTTGCTGCCGAAATTAACATTTTTTCCTTTCATTCTCAACAATAGCTTTCCTTGAGCATCAAGGCCGAAAAATCCACTAGTTGCAATAAACTGAGAAAAACACCTGAAGGGATCAAATGCAGAATGAACAACAGGAAAAGACAAAATACAGAACAACTTGCAAAATAAACGAAATGTAAACGAAGCTTAAAAGACGCTAATCACTAAGTTTGCACAGTAAGTGGAGTAAAAAGCTGTCTGTAGTTAGAAACAAACTAAAAGTTGCAAAATATAAATACGAATTGAAAATCAAACGATTCCGAAAAATTATATAAATGCTTTCCTAATCTAGATATCTACATATGTTGGAAAATATAGATTTTTTTCCGAAATTAACTTTTTTAGAACCAATTTAGAACGATGTTTTCCATTTTTATTCTCCTTTCTCGACAATATCTTAATCCCCTTCAGGCGGGACCTTCAAGGCGAAATAATTGATCAGTTTCATTCTGTAAGTAACGACATTCCAAAATCTTGCCACTTTCTATAGAGCTTTGGAATTTCTAATTAAATTTACTTGGGCAAAAACAAGTCGAAAAAATTCCACATTTTTGCATCCAAACTTACCCAAACTAACCAGTTTCACGGAAAAATTCAATCTCAAAACCCGTAAAAAACCTACAACCAAACATCCAAGTGCATCATTCAACATAAATTATTCAAATACGGGATTGAAAACGAAGTGGTTTAAAAAAACATCTACCTAAATATGCCCAAAACCATTTGCAAATTTGAAACGAATTTAATTAGCTGCCAATTTCCTGACTGTCACACTTGCACAAAGTAGCAATCCAAGTACAAACAGACTAATTAATAAACTAGGTGTATACCGAGCGGTGGAAAAAGCCGGTTTTCCAAAGAGTTACAGATCATTAGCGAGCCATCAATCTTTAAATACCTAGATGACTAAATAAGGATTCATTCAACGCTGTTGAAACGTGGAGTTTCAACATTGATACAAAGTATACGACAGCGATCGACTATATACAAAAAAATCTCATTCTGAAGCTGAAGATGAATGATGACATAAATTGGCTGTGGCATGGAAAACGTATTCAAATTCAACTCCTTTTCGAGCTGCAGTAAACCATACTTTGTCCTGCACAGTTTGGTGATTGAAATTGGTCAAATTTCCGAAACTAGGACAGTTTCAGTTGCAACTTGTTTTTCAGTGCTCCAATCATGCGGTTCGGACACTTGTCGACCTCAGCTGCACGAAACGTGTAGATCGACTCCATGCCCCCCATCAAGACCCGTCCAGTCGATTACTCCGCCAGAACTGCGAAGACCTGGATCGTCTTTTGATCATCACATTCCTAAAATCGAGCCAGATACAACACCATCCACGCCTCCGACTCCACCATCCAGGTAAAAATCATCTACACCTAATTATACTTACAGAAGTGGAAAGTGAAGAGGCTGCACAAGAAAATTTGATTTAGTTACACTTTTTGCCTTGAATACTTTCCTGCAAGCTCTTTCCTCTTGAGTTGATGTCTTATCATTTTGGAGGCACTGTTGATTGCAAAACCAGTCAGTGCTTCATACCCTATTTACTGTTTTTTGTCTTGTAAAATAGTCAATGTTTCGTCTTTCAGTTGTGCCGAGGAAATTGGAGGATTTGCAATTTGTGCGGGTTGTGGTAATAAAATAAGGGACCGATACTACCTTCAAGCTGTGGAAAGGCGATGGCATGCCAAATGCTTGAGGTGTTGTCAGTGTCGAAATACTTTGGATGGTGATGTTACGTGTTTTTCCCGCGATGGAAACATCTACTGCAAGAAGGATTACAATATGTAAGTTAAGCATTTAGTGAATTTTTTCTAGTCTTAGTTTTGGTCCTGCTTTGCTCATCGCTAATGCTCCCCAAGCCTCAACAAAAAAACAGCACAACCTTGTTAGAAATTCGTTGATCGAAGATCGGAACTGGTTGATGAAATTACCATATCACCTAGTTAATACCTCGAGTGTAAACTAAACATTTTCGTTTGGTGAAAAAAATTTCACCTGATTTACAACGAGAGCAGCATTCGTTTCATGTGGCAGATCGAGTTTGCTTCGTTGTTTTTTCGGTTCCATGTTAAATATTTAACGGCACGTCGAGACGAATTAAGTCGCATTACGATATGAAAGGTTTTGAAATTGCTTAAAACAACCTTCGTACCGTTTTAATCCCGGCCATTTGTTACTTTGAATCAGCAGCTATGGCGCAAAGCGCTGGGAATTTTCTTCGGTGTGTAAAAATAACATAGGAATAATTATCCCTGAACTGGCTCATGATTAATCATTAAATACAATTCAGCTATTTTCTTGTTGGAATTTGCTGTTTATTGGAAATTCCGGCTCGAAGGACCAAAATTATAATTGCGTCTTAAACCACCGCCTTAGACTAGAGACGTGAATGTTGTAGACAAGTTATCATAAATTAATCTCCAAATGTGTAGGTTTTGCAGATTTACGTACTTAAAATCATAATAATCTTCCTTTCTCCTAGACGAAATGCAAATAGAGCCACTGTTGCGTGGCACGTTTCTTTTGATTAAAAGCAGATGTAATTTCCAATTGAGTGCAAAATCAGCATATAAATGCATAACCCAGACGTGGTTTATTTCAGGAAAACTTGCAAAAACCACACTCGAATAGCTGGATTTATAAGAAGTTCTTCCATATTCAATTTGTGATTTAGTTTGCAACTTAATTAATTTAGTTCATTCGTTTGCTTTTAATATGCAACATACAGCTTTGAATTAATATTGATATTATTTTGAAGTTAAGCTGGCACATAATTCATGTACCCCATGTTCTACACGACGCACACTTCCGCCCGTCAATCTCTTTATCTGCGTTAGAAATCAATTTTAGTATAATTTTATATTGAGTAGAGATGTTTTCTGTTTCTCCTATAAATAAACTGCTCAACAACATCAACGTTGCACCGGCAAATTTGGTTTAATTTTGGTTGCTTGAGCGMTTGGTTTCGGTTTGAAGAGTTTAGTGCGACTCTTTTTCGGCTGAAAAACTGGTGATTCGGGTAAAGTTTCTACAGGGTGCCAARTGAARCAATGCAAAATTSSTGAAAATTCCGCGCGTTTTCCTTTGTACAAAATACGATGTCTTAAAACAGTCAACTTTCTGGGCTARCAGTGATAATTTTTTCTCTTCAACTTMTCTTCTCTCKTSAAACAACAAATCTAGGGTTTATTTGGAAGCTTAAACTTCACAGTCCCATTGAGAGATCATGAGTGAAGCAAATACCTTGAGTTGGTTGAGAATCTTCCATAATCACAGATTTCGGAGGAAATTCTCATTTGGCACATTTTTAATGTGTCGCGCTATTTGGTACATTTTTAACTTTTTTACAGTTTTTATTTACCACCCTGTAGAAATTCCCTGATGCGTAATTTTAACCGCAACATGGACTAACAGAACACAAATAAGTCTTCAATGATAAACTAAATCGCTTTAAGGAATCAGAATTTATCCAGTTCGAAATATGGGGTAATTTGTGTGGAACTGTTTATTTTGATGAGTCGTTCAGTTGAACCGACCGATTTCGTCAAGGTTCTTCAGAACAATCGCTAACTTGCCTCAAAAACAGGTAAAATGTTTATATACCATTTTGACAAGAAAAGCAGGAAATATTTCCACTAAACAACACAATTATTTGCGCGTTTGATTGCAGTTTGAAATTATTGATTTATTCCTCTTAGTTTGAGCCTCTCGCTGAGCATCGTGCAAGCAACATTGAAAACTCTTCCGAGTCTCTATTGCTTTTCTAACTACTTGAGCCTAAAGTCACTAATTCACCAAAAAAAAACCAACAAAAATCTGTGATAATCACATTTAAGCCTGCCTTAATTTCAGGAACAAGTCGCGTTATTTGAGCATTTGCTTTGTCTTGGCATCACGTTTCTGAGTTCGGTTGTTCTAAAGCAATGTTTTTTCTGAAGTTTTTGCTGCCAAATAACTCAAAAATACGGCTTGTAAAAGTTAGCTTCTCATTAGAGCTTCAGAAGTGCATTACTTGACTTGTGTAGTTTGAAGCCGAAAATGATCTTCTAAAGCGTCAACTGCACAAAAATCAAGCACCAAAATATAAGAAACAGCAGAAATTAAGAAGATCGGTGTTGGTTTAATTAAGGAGGATTCTGGCTTTTTTTCTGCACGATTAAGAGCGTTGAGCATTACGCAAAGCAAATGCTTTGCACGAATGAACCTGAACTGCTTTTTAGGAAAAAAATGGAAAAAGCACTTCTGAGTGGCCGCCACAAGTTTTCTGATCATTTTTATATAAGAAAACCTCAAAGATGCCACTTCTGAGGATTTAGCGGCGAATTGAGACTGGTAATTGGTGTCTTAGAACCGCAATTTTTGCGTTCTTTGAGGTAGAAAACTTCGATTTAAGTGATCCAACTATCGTATTTGGCTGAAGATGGAAGAATTAAATCTGGTCTTAATTTAAATTATCGTTAACAATGTTTTTCAATGATTCAACAATGAAGTTCAAGCGACAATTATTCTGATTAGTTCCGCGGTTTTGAATGGGAAAATGCCCTTTGGAGGTTTGGAGTGATGTCCAAATTGCAACCGTTTCGGAAAAACCTCATTTTCTTATTGTTTTTACGGAAAAACCGCAAATATTCCCAACTGATCTATGAATAAACTTGCATTTTTGCCGCAAAAGTTAATTTTTTTTATGCACCCCAGTATATCGAATTTTTGTCTTAAATTTTGTAGGAGGTTTTAGCTTCAAAAAACATCATTTTTGTGTTTGTGTAATGTTCATTCTGTTGGTCAGTTGACATTTTTTTAATAATTAATTTTCTGGGACTTTGCTTCATCTTTTACATCTATTGCCGATGTCTTCTACATCTTCTTAGGTAGTCGGAGTTGCACAAATTGATGCTGCTACTTAATGTCTAGAATGCCTAATAATAGTCATGGAGCAAAATCATGTTCCAGCAATTATACCATTAGCATCTGACATAATCACTTCAGGGCTTGATAGTGAGGTAATAAGGAACATTTCTGCAAACACAATTAGTTGCTTCTTCATAGTAGTTGATCTCATTGAGCTAATTTTACTCTCAGTACTTTTGCTTGCTTCCAACTGTTTTAATTGACTTTCTACTTTTCCCATTTAGTAATTTTGCATGCAACTTCGTTTCCCTTTTTGTGACGCATATTGCGTTTTCTATGCTGCTGATTTCACATTTTCTTCTTCCTCTCGAGCGTTTTGAGCTCTCGATGGAATTTTCCCTGAGTGTCCCTTTATATGTGGTTTGCTCAGTTTGTGCTGTTTGCCTGCCATAGTTTAGTTTCACCCAAAATACTCTTTCTGTTGTCTGTTCGCGCTTCGCCATTTGAGTGTTTTTGCTTGCCACATTATTGCGTTGTCTAAGGCAACTTTTTCTTCACTGTCTGTATTTATTCCTTTGGTTTTCCTCAATTTTGCTCTTTTCGAGTGAAACGTTCTCGAACATCGAGCCGAAACCATCAGATCCGCTTGGGTATTTTCAACATTCGTGTCGTGTACAGTAGTGGGTAACATCAAAGAGCCTGTCGAAGGAAATTTAAATTTACTTACGAAATGTTTGAATACTCAAACGGACAGGTCGCATCTCTTTCCAGCGCATCAAAACGAACAAAACAGACAAAAATAATAGCTGTGAGGATGGAGTAGTTTATTTGCTAGTCGGCAGAACAGGTTCCTATATATTTTGAATTGTTCGGCTCGACTTGTCGAGTATTTACTTATGAAACTGTGTTTATTCAAATCGTCTTCAAATATTGACTCTGGACATTATTTAATGTACTACTATTGTTTTGATGTGAAAGCGAAAACGTGTTTCGATGGATTTTAACGTTTTTTTCTGGGACTTGATAGCCAGTAGCTGGGCTGAAGAAGGTCAAACAAGCATTCAATCGGTGCCAGGGATTAATTAATATTTTGCTGTATTCACCAGAAAATCATCTATTTTCACCGAAAGACGACTAAAGTTGAATTGTTCTAGCTGGCTGATAGCATGTCAGATCAGAGTTCAACAACAAAGTTTCAATAACAGTATCGTCAATTTGAATTAAACCAGAAAAGATTGGGAAGATTACAGATGCCAACCTGTTAAGCGTTCAAACCAGTGCTTTTAAGTCGTATTTTCAAGCTGAAATTTTCAACATAATTTATGCAGTTGAATACACTTTTGTTCTCATTGGTGCTGGTCCTTGACCGAAGGACCGGTTGTAATGACACGATATTAAGTTCACTTTCGGTAAATGGGTCAGTCGTATCTATAAAATGGACCGGTTTTGGGTCACTTTTTAATGGAATCCTTAAAATAAAGCTGAACTTGAATCGCATTTTCCATGGATCTAGTTCGATTGATTTGCAGTGTTTTCTTGAGTTTTATGACCCTTATCAATAGCCCTGACACTAATCGGCATTTTTTTACAATCAATTACCATTTAATGTGCGTAATATTGTCACAATTATATAGTTATACGGTTTACAGCCGCTTCGGCTTCCTATTATTATTAGTCAAACGTAATTTATTGCCGATAAAAAACAAGCCATAAAATCAGGGCTATGAATATCACAATTTCCCATATGAACTCGTAAAATAGCCTTCACTATGAATAAATTATTGAACTCAATTTTAAATAATAAAAAGAAAACGTTTAAGCTAATATATCGCTTGGATATAAAATACTAATTTGGTAATAAAATTCCTATAAAGAACAGGTTGTTTATGAATATTAACAACCAAAAAATAAAACAACCAAGGCTTGATTAGAATGTGATTAAATTCGGCACATATTTGCTTGTTCCAAACCCACCAAATTATTAGTTTCATTTCTAGCGTCCTTTTTAACACGTTTTGCCTAAAATTCGTGTTTCCCATATACCTACACTTTACATTTTTTACTGTAGCCTACAGTAATTTAAATTGAATTAATATTTTATGAGCTCTGCTCTGTTCCTTGTCGGTTGTAAATCATTGGTAATTGTTGTTATTTAACATTTCATAAATTCTAAATTTTTGGGAAATATTAATGATTTACGAGAGATCGGGTCGTTGAACGGATCGTTAAAAAGTTGTCCGATCGGAAACGGTTTTGGTTTTGTTATAATTGAAGCGATTTAATTGCGTATATATCAGGATGATACATTATTAAATGGCAGCATATAACAGGAAATACACATAGTAATAGTCAAACGGCAAATTTACTACAATGTCTACGGCTATTTGCATTTAGAAATGGTTAATTGTGATATTTTTTCCGTTTTGTTACGCAATTATAGTTTATTTGCATCTTCTTGTGTGGATCTACGTCAAATTTTCAAGCACCACTGCCAGTTTTAGGCAGATTTTTGGACATTATTTTTGCAGAGTAGGTAGTTGAACTGTATCACTCAATAATTGGCAAATTTTCGTTAATTAAAAATTAAATACTGTGTTTAATAGCGCTGGTTAATGAGCCAATCAAGTTAGTGTTGGTGTCCATGTGAAACATGGCGTTTTTGCATTTTATCGTGGGATTTTATTATGCTTTATTGCATATAAATCGTGAGTTTATTATTTATTCAAAAATAATAAGGAAATAGGTTCTGGGCCGTAAAATTTGAAATTAATGCAGTTATTCGAATGTGTCTGTTTGTTGCAGTGGTTATATAAAATATGGAATTCTCCATATGAAAAGTGATCATTTCGGTTGGGGTTAGAAGATCTATAAAAAAAATTAATTTGATTTGATTGGTTAATTATGCGTAAGTAGGCAATTATTTAAAATAGATTAATTAATGCGGTTACGCCATTTAGGTTTCTATTTATAACTAACAAACATATAATTTCGAACGCACGAACGTGTAATTATTCGTACAAATTCGAAAACCATCATGCATTGGCTTGTTACATCTGATAACTAAAACGGTAAATTAGTAAGCTTAAGTAAAGTACAAATTTCCATTTTTGAGCATTATTTATGAAATTTTTTGCAGTAAAATTTCGCAACCATTACGCCAAGCTGTTGAGTTTTTCAGGCTTGTACACCGTGGTAAAAAGGACTTTTTTCTAGCGGCCTAATCACTCCAAAATCACTTATGTGATTCTTTACTATATGCACTTGAATTTTAGTGAAGCTTTGCTTTATTTAACTGCGTTTTTTTGGTTGGTTCCTAAGCTAAGTTGGTAACTGTTGGTTGGTTCCTAAGCCGCAATATGTAAATCTTGTAAAATGCAACCAAATATGATATTTTTGACCAAATATTTACACTGACTTTTCAGGAAATTTCAAAATGAAGCTGCAAATCGGCAGATTTGGAGAAAACGCTGATAATATAACAAAAATTCTTGCCGACTGAAACAAAGCAGGTGGAGATCTAATTTTTTGCCCCCAATTTCCAAACACCCCAATGTGAAAATTATGCAAGTTTATAGAAATTTAGCTCCGGCTGGTTTCCCGGAAAATTGCCATTTGTGAGGCCTAAAATCTGCCTTTATTCAAGTGGTGCTTTAGTCATTTAAAAAAAACACATTTTGAAGTTATACTAATTATTTAACAAAACAGGACCTTGTTTGTAAATCGTTTTTTTTTATATTGTAATTACGTTTTCTGAATCTCATAAACTCAGAATTTATATCGAAAAAAATGTGTGTCCTTTTGCGATTAGCAGAAACCGTTTGGTTTTTGTCTTGTTTACCTTCTTTTTCTGCTGGAATTAGAACTTTGAAGTTTTCCATTTAAAAAAAACCCACTAGTTTATGAGAATACAAAATTACTGGGATTTATTGTTATGAAATTTGGATATTTTTTTGCTAGTTTTAGATTGCGCTCGGAAAAAGGCACGTAAGTTTAGTTAAATAAAGAAACACAAATAGAATTTACAAAATTTGCGGAATAATAATAAAATTCCTACAGGTTCAGTACAAGTAAAAATGTTGGTGATCATTTTCAACACTTCAGCTTTCGAAATGGAATTTGTTATATTTTATTGATTAGAACCGGTTAAAATATCAACACTAATTTTGGTCAAAATGCTTTTATTGGTTTTTAAGACACATTTCAATTTCTTTCAACGGAAACTTATAGCAATTACTTGACAAAAGCTTTTTAAAGTTCACAAGAGTTGTTTTTAAGTTGGTATTTTCCTTATCGATTAGTGATAATTTAGCAACAAAGAGAAATTATATTCATTATAATATATTATATTAGCTCTAAGGCAGAAACACTTCTTAAAGCATTGGTTAAACAAAGAAAATCGACAATAGGATTAAGCGGAAATTACTCGTCAATAAAGCAAAATATTAATAATGCTTTGTATGGAAAAGTTGTCGGTTGGAACAAAAATGAGTTCAATATACGGGCTGGTGGAAGTTTTCAGCTGGTCTGAACATGAGGGCATAATAAATAAGGTTGGTTTTGCACAGCGAAGCGATTTGGACGCTAAAAACTCTCTTAAATTTGCGCAATCAATTCGAGAATAAAAAGTACAATTACATACGTATATAAAAATAAGTTGATCGAGTCGAGATCGAGATAGTTCTCCAGTAATCAAGCTGATAAAAGACCTAAGAAAGTGAAAATAGCGTCATTCGTGGATTCTTGAAAACGTAGAATTATAATAATAATCCAGATCGATTTCATATGAAGAGATTCAGAATAAATCCAGTTTGAGCTTAAGCCTGCGAAAAAAATGAAAGAAAAGTGAAATAGTGCGACTTTGCGAACGAAGAGCGGTCGCAGGTCGGCCCATAAAGTAATTGAAGAAAAATGGCAGCAAGTCGCAGCATGAAACAAAGTTTTCTTAATAAAGTAAGCAAAACATGCGGTGTTCCGACTGGTCCATAATTTAACCGGATGACAAAGTGCGGAATCCGCAAAATACACGAGTTGCTGCGTCCTCTGCGGGAATATTCAAACAATCTGCGTCTGCCGACACGGTATCCGAAGAAAATGCAGGGCTACTGTTTAATATGACTTCTGATTAATTGCACCTAAGCCATTATTAATGTTTGCTTCTTTCAGTCTTCTTTCACTACCGTGCGCCAAGGTATTTCAAGTCATTTGATGTAATGATTTAGGTTTCAAGAGAAACGGTCCGGATTTTTACGGTGTAATTTCGTTATCCGCTGCTGAGGCATCGTAATTAAGTGAGTCTTTCATCGAAATTACTTTGGCCGATTGGCGGTATTTCGCTTCAACTTCAGATCAAATTCAATTCAATGACTCCACCACTTAGACGACACGTGGAACAACCAGAACCATTCGCCACTTATACAACATACGGATGAACTTTGAAAATCTCTTCACACTTTAGACCGATCCCATGTGTAATTAGAAAATCCCGGCGATTATTATGACAAACCAGCGAGTTGAAGTGAGGTCCTATTCAACCGTGAATTTTAAATTGGCAAAGCTTTCAACTACCTACTTACTGACAATACTCGACGGCGAAATTTCTGATTTATTGTTTGCTGAAGGCATTGTGACATAACTGAAGTTTTTTCCAACAATGTCGACATCAGATTCAGAACTGTTTATTGCGTTGGCGTTGCTTTGGAATCATCAATTATCGCTATTTGGTCAATATGATTGCAAAGTGTTTTCTTTTGCCTTGTAGTCGATCGGTTGACAATCCTCTAAAGGCTTCAGTTAACGGAAGTTCTTTACTTCTCTTTATTTAAAAAATTCCTAGCATTTCATGTAGAGCAAACCCCGACTTCAAGTTTTCACAGTCCATACACGGAATGTGAGTCTGAAATATCCGAGAGTTTTATTCGAATCAGGTTTAAGTCTGATTTTTGCGCACCTTGTAAAGGCTGTTGTAAAAATAGGCGACTTTTCCCAAAAGCAGTCCCTACTTTAAAAATGTCTAACTTCTCATCCAGAGCAATTCATAACTTGCAATTTTCACAGCCCGAAAAATACGAGAGTTTTATTCAAATCGGAGGTAAGTGTGATTTTTGCGCACTTTGTAAGTGCTGGTGTTAAAATGAGTGTTTCTTCCCAATTGAAGGGTCTTTTCTAAAAATTCCTAACTTCTCTTCCGGAGCAGGTCCCAACTTTAAATGTTCAGAGTCGATAGAAGAAACACGAGTTACGAAAGTCCAAGAGTGTTACTCGAACAGCACTTAATCTTGATCGTGATTTTTGCGCACTTTGTAAGTGCTGGTCTTAAAATGAGTGATTCTTCCCAATTGACGGCTCTACTTCAAAAATTCCTAACTTTTTATCCAGAACGAACGCCAACATCAAATGTTCGCACCCCGAAGAAGAAAGGTGTGTCTGGAACATATGAGAGTTTTAGTCCAATTGGTCGTAAGTTTAATTTTTGCGCACTTTGCAAATGCTGAATGAAAACCCGTAACTTCTGATCCAGAGCGAACCTCATAGAGGCAACATAACTCTAGACAATACCACAATAAAGTCGGATAGTTTTATTCGAATCACTCTGAATTCTGATTTATACTTACGCATTTTATAAATGCTAGTGTTAAATGCTTGAAACATTTCTAACATCTAATGTAGAGCACATATGAGCTGCAACTTTTCACAGTCCCTAGAAGAAACCTGAGTCTGTTTTAATCGCATGCAATATTAATTTTTGCGCCCATTGCAGAATATTGTGTAAAAATGTGCATTTTTTCCCAATTGCGCCTTCATTCTAAAAATCCGTAACTTCTTATCCAGAGTAAACCGCAACGTCAAATTTTCACCGTTCATGGAAGAAATGTGAATCTGAAAAAGCTGCCAGTTTTTGTCTAATGGCACTTAATTCTTATTTTTGCACGTTTTTCAATTCTGTGGTAAAAATGAGTTGGGACTGCAGACTCCCTATCCTCTATTCTTCTAAATTAAAAATTCCTAATTTCTAATTTAGAAGAAGCGAGTCTGAACAATCTGAGAGATTTATTCAAATCACACTGAATTCTGCTTTTTGCACATTTTCCAAATTCTGTTGTAAAAATGCGTTTTCCCTTTCAATTGCAGGCGCTATTCTAAAAAGTCCTAACTTAACTTGGAAATTTTCAGCGTCTATAGAAAAAATAGGCCTGACAAATCTGGACTTCTGGATGCCGTTTGAATCGCTCTTAATTCTGATTTTGCTTTAGCTTTTCCATTCTCATTTTTGAACTTAGAAGTAATACAAGTCCAAAGCGAACAAAAAATGTATCTATGAAAAATCGACCAGAAAATTTTAAACAATTTATTGATTGTGGATTTTTAAACCACTTTTCGATGGTTGCGATTGAGTGCAACTGTGGCATTGTGAAAATGTCCCACTCGGGCCTAGATTTGTTTCGAAATGGGAATAAAATGCCGATTTCTCACAGAAATGTGGAAAAATGTCGTGAAACGGCAAATAGTTCTCAGGACGATTATTATTACCTCATTTAGGTATGCAACAATTGCGAAACACGCATAATATCTAAAACACGAAGCCTAGACTGGATTTGTTGAATTTCGCAAGCCTTTTCAATCGCATTTTCGATTCCAATTTACTTACTGCATTTGGTCTCAAACTAATTTTATGTTTGACTAGCTCGATAATCAGCTGAATGAAACCTGCAACTTTTATGTGAATCTGCCAGCTAGTTTCCACTGGGAGTTTCACCCAAACGAAGGGTTAAATATAAACAAACAGTCACAAACAGGTTTACAATAAGCGCTTAATAAAAGGCAGGCCATTATCTAAATATATCCGAAAATGTCCCATTTAAACTGCTCTAAGTCATCTTAAAAGTGATTTACATTGAACTGGTGCAGTAAATTGCCGTTACAACGTACCAAAATAAAATATAAGTATGATTTAGGACGCGAAATTTGTCCTTAATCGTTTCAAGAAGATTCGGGCTGCGTCATATCTGGATAAGTTATATAGTTTTCAAGGAATTTGTTCGAAATTTATCGACTACTAATGCTATAATTGTTGCAACTGGTCCAGCATTATCGAGCGGATGTTCTTAAGGACGAGGCTGATAGGTGAATGGTGCTAATCTGAGACACACGTTACGACAAGTGGATATGTTAAAGGAGCAGATAATGAGCCAAATTCTCTCCAGCAGTACGCAGTACTAACTCACATTGCTGCCTTGGTCGAAAACAACTCTAGTTATTAACCGATAGAGGCAATAAAGAAAACCCCATATAATTAGTACCACAGTACCCATGTAAACCAGCATAAGTACGTGCGAAATGTTCAGTAAACACAAGAAATATACATTGATCTTATCATATTATTGCTAGGAAACACGCGGTAGCATAGCAAATATCTGATCTGTAATGGCTTGGTGATTAGAAACTAATATATACATTTCATGACTTTTAATTATTGGATTGCTCGCTTAAGCAGATTACGGGGCTTGGGGGCTTTAGAGAAGCACCCAGACAGTTTGTAACATTGCATGTCATGATGCGGTGAAATCTGAGAATTGTTTACCTACTTCGAAAACGAATATTTTTCTGTTTAATCACTTAAACTAGTTTTAAAAATACTGTTTGATTTTTTCTTGTAGGTGCTTGTTGGATTATTACGGATCTTTTTGTGCTTTAACTGGCTGTGCCGATGGGCCTTGAGATACTTCGAAGAAAACATTTAATTTTATAACTCTTTATCTTCGGTGTAAAGGTTCGCGCATAAATTATGAAATGAAAATAAATTATGGGGATTCAATGATTTTCAATTTGCTGTTGTGGGCATCAATCGAGGCTGAAAGATTTTTTTATTCACTGTTGCGTTTTTGGCGCATATTTTAGCAAATTTATACGTTTTTTTCAAGTGAAACAATTCAGGTGGCAATGTTGTGCCGTTGTTGCCGTGTTAGCTGCAACAAACTCCAAGTTCAAAAGGCACTTTTTCGCTGTTTGTAAATTATGCGGTTTTAATGGTGCTGCGGTGCATCTTTGTTTTTCCAGCTGCTTTTGCAGATATCTTTCATAACAAAAAATATTTTTCTGGTTTATTGTCTCATTTAAAGAACAGTTTTTGCTCATTTGCGTGTACATTTTTCAAGGGAACAATTTAGCTGTTAAAGCGTCAAAAAATGCGCGTTTTTTCCTTATTGTAGGCGCTAATTTGAAAATCCCTAGCTTCTAATCCAGAAAAAACACTTTCACAATCCATAGAAAGGAATGGTGAATCTAAAAATGTCACAACTTTATTCGAATTGCGTTGAACTCTGATGTGCACCCATTTTGTAAATGCTGGTATAAAAAAACGTGTTTCTTCCCAAATGCAGGTTCTACTTTAAAAATTCCCAACTTCTCTTCCAGAGCGAGTCTCAACTTGAGATTTGTATAATCCATAGCAGAAACACGATTTTGAAAATGTTCAGAGTTTTACCCTAATAGCACCTAATTCTGATTTTTGCACAGTTTGCAAATTTTGGTGTAAAAGGGCGCGTTTCCCTGCCAATTGCAGGCGCTTTTCTAAAAATTCCTAACTTCTCTTCAGGAGCAGGTCTCAACCTTAAATGTTCACAGTAGATAGAAGACGCACGAGTTACGAAAGTCCGAGAGTGTTACTCGAATAGCACTTAATCCTGATTTTTACATTCCTTGCAACTTCTGGTGTCAAAATTAGGGTCTTTTCCCAATTGCAGCCTCTATTCTAAAAATTCCTAACTTGTCTTACAAAGATAATTTCAACTTCAAATTTTCACACTGCATAGACGAAASATARATCTGAACACACGGAKAATTTTATTCAAATCGCACTTAAATCYGATTTTTACACAGTTTGCAGAAACTGCAAATGTGCAAAGTACCTACTGCTGTGGTTAGGTATTTGATTTTCCAKTGRAWMSTTTTCWAWMWATGGCYAAAGCCWAKTTTTSAAMCAGCMRATTTTTSATYGAGAKCATTKKSTRWMTWTKGSCAAAGCCTCAAAGATGAAGTTAAAAATTCTTGCGTCAATCGAGCGAGCTTGAAAAATTCTACGATAAAAATTGAAGCAGATAGTGAGCGGATAGTTTTTGCCCATATGGAGAAAACTCTACTGCGGTACTTACAAATTTGAGTGTAACGGAGAAATATTCCAAGTAAATGCTGTGGTTTGAACCAAAAAGGTAAAGTTTGCACACGCATAGTTTCCGGACCGCAAAACTACCGAACAGAAAGAACATCGTCCATTCTGACTTGCTTGGTTTCCGTTTCCAGTGCTTTTAAGCGATTCAGTAGGAAGCAATGATGAAAAATAGTGAAAACATTAAATTTTAAATATAAACCAAGTTTAAGCCATATAGTAGACGACTGAGAAGCTGAAGTGACTCTTAGCCCATGCCTGTTGGTGTTTGAGTGTGACTACTGAATAAGCCCGATCGTTTTTTAGAGCAAGCTCTATTCTATTCTAGAACCGTTGACTTGTCGAGCGCTTTCTATTTTATTCTGTTTAGTTCCATTCAAATCTAGATCCATATGGGAAATCAATTAGGTGGATGGTGGATCTTAATTCCGCGTGCCACATCGACGTTTCAACAGTACCACATCTCGATGCTGGACTAATGGTCACGATTTGACCATTTACCACCGGCCGAGCGACTTATCTTTCGATGAATTGCCTCCGTACGA
Organism: Dendroctonus ponderosae; assembly: GCF_020466585.1. NCBI lineage: Eukaryota > Metazoa > Arthropoda > Insecta > Coleoptera > Curculionidae > Dendroctonus > Dendroctonus ponderosae. Next base: position 45,798 of record NW_026017244.1, read on the forward strand.
AATTTCGTGTCAGCAGAAAATAGATTTTCGAGATGCATGTTGTCCTAACTAAATGATGTAATATGCTGGGCAATGGCGAGTAGTCCCATGGTGAAAACTTTGGTGGTCACAACCCATCATTCTCCATCCTTTTGGCCTGTTCGGTTTTGAATGAAATCCACTATTTTTCATTGGAATGAGTAATCATTCCGTTGGCCCTGAATGTATGAGGAATTTTTCAAATATTTCAAATTTATGTGCTACCAGCGCCGTTTTTCTACTTCGCTCAATAGCAATAAATGTGTGAGATTTGATTTAGCAATGAGCTCGTTAAGACACATGAATTTCCATGCAAATACCACCGTATATTATACAATAATAGAATATCAAGGCAAGTCAGTAATTAGTGTTTTTACATGGAATATTGATAAATGGCCTAATGGGAAATTGAATAGTATATCGGCTGTATGGTTTGCAAGATAGTGCTAATAAACCACTTAGTTGTGTAGGAATTGTTCAAGTTTTAATGAGAAAAACACGCACTTAGAGATATAAGGGAAATATTACCAAACCCCAACAACACTAAGGGGACAGGATTAGGAATGGGCCGCTAAAAAGTGGAACTTCTTCGGTTAATTGTGAGGAGCAAAATGAAGTCGGCCGCCCAAATCTCACTTTGAAACGCATTTGCAGTTCTGAAAATCGATCTATTCAGTATTTGGAAATTGTTCCTTGCAAGGTTGGGCAAATGCTGTGAAGCAAACTCGCCAACAAAAAGCAACCATATAAATATTAATTACACATAATCGTGGAAAAAAATTGGGTAGAGGACGGTTGGAAAAAATAGGTATTTTCCTGTCACGATACGAAGTAGCAAAAAAGTTGCCGGCACGAACTGAGCTCAAGATGGCACATTATTGTGGGAACAATGTCTCGACGCCCGATCAAATTTCCTCGAAGTCCATGATTGCAAGAGCCAATCGCAACTTTGTTTTCTTTGGCTTTGTCTCCAGCAAATCAAGCCCACACATGGCGCCCAACTTTCGTTCGTTTACCAAATCAGAATGTTTTAATCAGTTGTTGATATGCATAACTTTACCAACTACAAAATTTCAAATTTGTACAAGGTTCAGCAGGAAATAGAAATATTTTAGCGAGCTAAAATAAGCAAAGCAAACGTATAGGTACGTTCAAAC
>NW_026017245.1:0-3352 GCF_020466585.1 Dendroctonus ponderosae
TTGAGGGGATTTTGCAACGCAAAAAAACACGCAAATTTCAAACTTCTTGAATGCAAGCATTTTTTGAGAAAACTGCAACATTTCCTTATCGACCGTTCACTTTCGAAAAAGGCCATTTAGTTCTCTTTGGAATGATGTAAAAACGAGCGTTCTTGTTCATTTTGTTTCCGAGAAACATGTCAATATCATCACATATCAATAAGAATAATGAAAATTCAATCAAAATGTGCATGAATTTATTTTCAACAACCGCAAACTGAATTTTGAGTTACAAAATGTACTGAAAAGTAACTAACTGATTAACGTAATTTCTTTACTGAGAATATTTTGCTTGACAAATCGTCTATTCGACAATCGCAAAATCGGTCTTCATCAATTTCCTCTTCATAACATTTTTTCGTCAGCAGGTTGCGCGCTTTTTGAGCTTTTTTACGCGTTTTATTCCCTTACTGTTGCCGCTATCCAATTTCAGTCTGGAACAGTTTTTACAGCTAATTCTTTGGGTTTTTTGCTAGTTTTAGGAGTTTTGAAATATCTGCAGATTTAACGAAGTTACGGGCAAGACGGGGACGGTTCCATTCGAACGGTTGCCAACATTCAGGGTCAATTTCTAAAAAAATGCGCTTTTTGTATATTTATTTTAGACTGTTATGCTGTTTAAGATTGCTTGAATTTTCAGGATTCTCTACAAAATATCCGATTCCCCGACTAGCTTAATCTGTTTGAAATGCTCTTTTGTTGTCTTTTAAAATCCGCTCTCTTCTTGGTTGCTTTTCAGTTAAAAAATGTACAAATTTCGACCCTTTTCTTTAAAACATCGCTCTGTTTACCTCTTTGTCTACTGCTCTTTATTTGTTTTTTAAATTTCTTCGATTTCCTAATTTTTTCCAGTTAAAAATGTTTGAAACTGCAGATTGTTTTTGAAAATGTCAAATTCACGCTCTGTTTTTATAGTTTTTTAATTGTCTTTACTCTTAGACCGTTTTGCTGTTTAAAATTGTTTGAACTCCCCTGCTAGCTTACTCTGTTTCAAATGCTCCTTTGTTGTATGTTCAAAATCCATTGGCTTCCCAGGGGGGTGTTTCAGTGGAAACTTATACGAATTTCAGCGTTTTCCTTTAAAATCTCGCTCTGTTCATATTTTTTTGTCAACTCTTCATTACTTGTTTTTTTAATATCTTGCATTTCCTAAGTGTTTTTCAGTTTAAAATGTTTGTCTGATTAATTTATCGGAATCTTAAGCAAAATTTCCTTTCTGCAAAATGCAATCGATGTAAAGCGAAATTATGCAACAAAACAAGTACGTCGAACTTTAAACGGCACATTCGGAGAATTTTGGCGCAGAAACAGTGCAGTGTTTTTAGCGGTTATTGATACTTAAATAGGTTTATTTATTAAAAAAATTATGAATTATAAATGTAATAAAATTGTTTCTGCAAATGACGCACAATTGCTCATCACTTCTTAAAGTCGCTCTCAATTTCAGCGTTTAAAATCAAGTTGGAAAGCGCAAAAAATCCATCAAATACCTCCATATGCACTTTTCGTTCAGGCTTTAAATTTGACTGACAATTTTTCCATTTTCCCGACAATTTTCTACCGCCGATTCCGAAATCGAATTTCGGGTCAAGGCCTGAACGACGTTCAGTTAATCATGGGGACATTCATAAATTAGTAACAGGGGCAATATAGACTTTAACGATGCAGCAAACACCGAGGGACAAAATGGGTCAATTTCATTAATTTTAGATAGCACGAAAATCCAGGTTGGAAAGCCAATAAATAATATTTTTCCCGTTCAGCTCGACTCGTTAGTAGAGGTGGGATAAACGGTTATTTTTCTGTAACAAGGTTCCAACGTTCCAGTTCCACGTTGGTAATAGGTTTCAAAATGCGGTTCCAAAAGGAACATGTTACTTTTAAAATTTTTCATTAAACATGCGCAATGATGATGATGATGGTAGAAAAGGTGACCAATAATGACTTAGTTTATTAAAAGAATATTTCTTAACTAAATCTAATTTTCATTTAAAAATGAATTAATGTTTAAAAATAAAAATTTTTGCAGATACTTTTTACTGAGTTCGAAGTATGACCCGAGTAAATTTTGGTACCACCAAAAATAATTTTAAAAAATATGTCGACCCTACAACGCCTTATAACTAACTTTAATTTCATCTTGCGACTGAATTTATATCTAAAAATGGCAAACTTTCCCTTTTTTTAAGATCTAGTGGGATCAAATGGTTACTGAAACTGCTGCAACTGCATAAAGCGCTTGACGATGCCGCATCGGTTCTGTGCTGACGCGAACCACTTTTTCAGGTTTCTGACGGTTCCAAAAAGAACCGGTTAAATCTGCTAACTGTAACTACTGTTACATGTTACACGTTTGGAACAATGTTATTTTAGCGGTTACGTTAAATACCGACCATCCCTACTCGTTAGTGATTTATGATAATTTAGATGAATTGCATTAGTTAAATCCCCATTCAGTTGCGAGTAAAAATGCTGCACTGAACCGAACTGCCATACAAACCAGGTTTTAATCAATTTTATTCGTCTATATAAAAATGGTGACGAGGCTACAAAGTCCATCAACTTAACCGCTAACATTACCTATTCGTACAAACTCTACATCTACTTAAACAGTGACATTAAAGAAAAATTGGTTCAGTTTATTAGTGTTTTTCATTCCCCAATTTTCAGTCTTTTTCATCGACACTTTATGTACATTTTCTTCGAAGCTTTTTTCCGGTTACAATCCAATTCAAAGGGCACTTTAGTGCCAAATCAAATGAAACGGTGCGGGTTGAGTGTAACAACGCTAATAATAAGTTAGAAGCAGTGGTTTAAAAATGTGAGGAATACAATTTGGAACAACGCGCCCAATATGGGCTAAACAATAAAGAAGCAATAAATAAACAGGGCACTAATTCCGTAAATAAATGTTCGACAACTTGTAGTAATACAGCAAGCAACATACTAGAAGGACTAAAATTAACGGTGATTTATCTGGGCAGCTTTTGGCTGCTTCTAAGCCTCACTTTGGATCGATTTAAATTATCTTATGTTCGAGGTTCTCTATCCTTTTGAGATTTTCGATGACAGCATTGTGCTCGTCCAGCAGTTTCCAGAACTCGTGCTTCCGGTGTTCGGCTTCTTCCTGCAAAAAACCGTAATTTTTATGTCTCGATTGCACTTCCAACAGTTTATTTTGATCCACGATTGGCATCTGATGGAAATTGGCGCGTTGGTATGCATAATGAGTGCCGATTTATTTAGCTCCTGGCCTTGGCCAATATTTTTTAAATAGCCTTTAATGCTCGATGGATCGCTGACTCATCAACGG
>NW_026017246.1:0-2954 GCF_020466585.1 Dendroctonus ponderosae
CAGTTGTAACAACGTGAGTGAGGAAATTCGAGTAGTTTTGACCCAGAAAGCGAAATTCGAATATCAAACACTTAGGTGCAAGATTATGCCAAAATTCTATGTTTTCCGTCCCATTTTTGCTCATTTCTCGGAGGAAAATGAGCAAGAACGCTCATTTGTACATCATTCTAGGCAGAAACAAATGGACTTTTTAGAAAGTGAACCATGGATGGGGAAATGTTGGCAGTTTTCTCAAAAAAGGCTTGAATTCAAAAAGTTTTAGGTTTGCGTGGTTTTTTTTTGAGTTGCAAAATCCACTTGAACATGACGCTGCTTTTTTCGAAGTTTCTCAAGAACCATTCGAGTCACAGAATTTGTTTTGGCATCGTTGGATAGAGAATTGAATGAGGGGGTCATGACCTCCATGACGCCCCCCCCCCCTTGGATCCGCCCTTGAGTCTTTCAATTATTTGCGTTTCTCTTGGACTACAAGGAAAATATATAAGATCTTTTGGTTCCCAGACGGTCTAATTTAACCACTTTCTTGCCCTCTATATGAGATTATTTGGTCAGGAAAATGCGTTTTCTAGAATATCTTATTCCATTTCCAAATGGTCCATCCGAAGATTTTCCTGGCTCAGCCTGTGAGGGTTTGGATTGGATTTGAGATATATTTTTTGGATTGAAAACAAAAATGGATGCTAAAGGAAATCATTAAACTCATAGATGAAAGAAGGACAGATAAGACCAGAAACAATCGCCAGTATGATAAATTGAATAGAGAAGTGAGAAAAAAAATGCAGAAATAAAACACATAACGTAGGCAGTGCTTTGGTATTCTTCAGAATGGACAAGAATAAAGAGCTTATAGTAGTAAGCAGACAAAACTCTTGGTGAAGCAGAGAACTAACTCTATAGAACCATAATGGCCAACCTTCGAAGGAAGACAAATATCAGTACACAAACAGCTTGCCGTATAAAAAAAATTAGTAAGCAGTTTCCGCCCGGTGTTGATGCCCAATTAAAAAACCCCTAATCACATTTGAAAAATTGTATACAAAGTTTAGAGAGAAAACCTATGCAATCTAATAAAGCCAGCTGACATTTGTATACAAGTGCATGTGACGTGGAAGCAGAACTAAAAAGGCCAATTTCGCTTTGGTCGGTTTCATTGGACCAAAAAACACGGAAAATAAATTAAACATTCCCGTTGCAAATTTAAAGTCCCTTTCCTAATGAATTGTGTATGTGCACGAAAGACAAAAAAGGCCGAGTTTTTAAGTCAATTTAGGTGCTTTTTTGTTGGTGGCTGGTCACAGTGACTTCCTAAAGCAAGTTCAAGCGAATAATTAGGAACAGTGTTTTTGAACTTCGGCATTAGATAAACCGCAGGTTTATTCAAAATCTTGCATCAATATTGGAGTATATAAAAAGTGAAATTTCCATAAATAAAAGCACTTCTCATTTTCAGGACATCCATCACCGACCGAAGCCCTGAGAATCTAGAAAAATACGAATCCGTCGACCGATGTCTCGAAAACCCCATTACGGAAATATTGGATGGAGGAGAGAAAAATAAAGTGATGCAACTTTTATTTTTACGCCGTTTAAGGTGATTTTTACTAGCAGAAGATGGGAAAACTGGAAAAAATTGATATGTTCTGATTGGTTGACTAGCGAAAATCCCTTGGTTTTCTCGCTGGCTCATCACCACATGTACCCATTCATTACGAAGGGTTGGGAATAAATTTTCATTGAACCTGTTTATTTTATTTATCCTGTCCGTTTTTCGGTCGAATGCAGCGGATAAAAACGAAACTCCGGACTTTCAGAGGGCCGCTTTGTAGTTGCGGCTCGGAGTCGGCTACAATTATCCACCCCGATTGCTGGCTTCAGTACATTAATAAGATTAAAATAATTTCGAGGCTTTTATCCGTGTGGATGGAGCCTAAACAAAAAGAACGATCCGAGACGAAAGTTTGTCCGAGAATAAACTGCCGATCCGCTGAATTTTACGCTCAGAACCCTAATCTCAAGTCACCACACAAAAAAATCAATCCACATACCTTATTGTGCATAAAGATTTGTCGCTTTGAAGCTGCTCAATGCTGAATTTATTAACAATGGAAAACAGCTAAGTTTATTTGTTTTTGCCATTATTCTGAAAATATTCGGGTATTCATTCTCGTTTCCCATCGATTTTTCGGTCCGTTTTTGAAAAAAAAATGATTCAGCAAACACTCGGTTTTAGTACTTCGAGAAAATCAAAGCCCCCAACATGCATATCTATTGAGTAGAAAAATAGTCCTGAGAACGCTGAAATTCTATCAAATTTACTCGAGTCCCGTACAGAACTTGATGACACATGATCCTGCTGCTCGTTTACGTTTGGCCTAATTTTTACAAAAGAAAAAATTATTATTTTTCTTAAAGAAAAATTTGTGTCTGAAATTTCTATCTGGCAAAATAATCAACTGTGAGTTTTTTGCTGGTTATATATAGATGTTCCAAGGAGAAACTTGTGTGTTTACTTGGATAAACTTTTCCAAACCTTTGAATTTGACGTGGTAATTCCTTGGCCACCCAGAAGTCCGGACTTGAATCATCTGGATTTTTCTATTATATCTCAAACATGAAAAATGGAGTTTACGAAAATCCCAATGGTTTGCATGAAAAATTGATGCGCTGCCAACGAAATCAATATATTGCTTCAAACTCAAAAGTTTTTCCAAAATATTGTGTAAAATATATCTATCAGTGGCAATGATGGTCAGCATCGTTTTGTGTGTTATTAACAATTAAGAATATGAACGGTCAACTTTGAACTTGATGATTTTTTTTCTCAGAAATGTATTCTTGAAAAACGTAATCCAAAATGTGTCCCGCAACACTTCTTTGAAACCCTGTTCAAAAAAAGAACTCTGAATTTGTAGGGTATTTGTCGTGTCTGATAAATTTATTGTTGAGAAACGCAA
>NW_026017247.1:0-3425 GCF_020466585.1 Dendroctonus ponderosae
CACGGAAAAGTTTCCAAATATCTGATTAGTTTTCACAAATTTGTCAAAGCTTTTAAGCTGAAGAATGAAAATTACCAATTTTACCAAGCCGAAAACGTAAAGAATTCAAACTTTCCGGTCTAAATCCAGTGATCCAGAATAGTTTGAGCCAAAAATCAAAGATGTTTGCTTCTTCAATTGTTCTACGTATGATTGTATCCGGTGAATACCGTAGCGAACGAGCCAACGCCACCGTTTCCACTCGGGCAACCGACCTAAAAGCTATAATTTCGTAAAACGAATAGAAAGGCCCGTCTATTTTTGTAATTATTATTATATTTATTGCCCAACAAGCCAATTTATTTGCTTTAGATAGCCGATCGGCTGCCTTAATGCATTACTTTGTTTGTCTGCGTACGTTTGCCCCATTCGTATCGCCACCACCATCTCCTCCTCGATCGCCGTCTATGATTATTGTCAATTTTTTTCTATGAGGAAAAATCCATTATCGATAACTAATTCCAATGGCCGGCTGGATTTTTCTGATTTACGACTCCCAGGTTCCACCCACGACATGGAACCCAGCGACTAATTAACGTTCCACATGCACATTCATAATTAATTTGATTAATTTCTGCATCGCGGTTTAATTAAGTTTGCTTTAGATTCGCTATCAGCGATCTTTGTTCGGTTGTTGTCGAGGCTGGGCACCAACACAAGAACTAGGCAGGCCTGCTAATAATAATCGCCGGTACCAATCTGTCTGTCATTCATTAATCGTTTAACAGTTTCACGTGAAATTATTAATTAAATACTGATTTAATTAAGTTGCAGTGGTGACTTTTTGGCAAAGGATAAAGGGGGCGTTTTCGCCACTCGAAACTCTTTTGGGGGCTTGTGGTGCTTAACAAAACGTCGCTTGTTTAATTGTCGCGATGTAATCGAACCGTCCAGCAGGCGAACAGGAGTAGTCGTGAATTATTGTCGCGTCCAACAAGCACTTCATTAATTCGGTTGATTTTAATTTGTACGGAAATCCAACAAAGCGATCGCGTCGTCGAGTTTGCCAGATTTCCGTGATTAATTGTGCGCCAGTCCTCACAAGAGAATGGCAAAAAGACGACGAAGTCTGCTTTTTCGCCATGTGACACGCCGAAATAGACTTGTTTTGCCCTCAGTGTGCGAACAATGCCCGCTTTCCTCTATAAATATGACTCAACAGGCTGGCGTTTTCCCGTGCCATGTTGATTTTGCAAAAAAGCAAGACTAAGATCAAGATCAAGACTGTGCTCTGCAAAGAGGATTTCGCTTTATTAGCTAGCAATTTTCTCTGATCACCCCCGCGCTAATAACAAACGGTTAAAATGGACACAAGCAAAAACTGACTCAGAAGACTGGAACAGCTCAAACTTAATAGAGAAACTCGATACAACCATGAAGGCCTCATTTAACTGGAAAAACTGTGCAATTTTTCACACATCGACAGGAGCGTATTGGACAGAAAAGCTGAAAAAGTGCTCCTTATTATGCAGGGTTATTCACGCTATACGGCACGGAATCGGGTGCACATTTTAAAAATATTTTCGTAATGTACAGGGTGTCCCAAAAGCTGTAAAGGTATCAAAGTTGCGTTTTTTTCATTGGAATGTCCAGTATATTATTGCATTTTTCGATTCTCTGAGTTCATAACACCTAAATCTTAAGGTTTTTTAAATAATACGAATTTAATCAAAATCTAATCTAATTTTCACGTGTCAAATTCTTTAGAAGTATTTAAGCTATGTACGCGTAATTTATAGTGAGGTGTAACAAGAAATCATATTTTATATCCCAATGATAATACACTTACCATTTTATACAGGGTGTCCACAAATTTAAACTAATCAAATACGAACTTTAAGTGGCTCTAACTTGATTAATTTAAATACAACACCGTATTTTTTAACTTACTAGGAAATGCAATTTTTAATTGCCTATCGAATGGTATTAGGATGTTACTAGCTAAGTTTTCGCCTTTTTACAAAATACGTTAAATAGTCGTTCTGTGTAGCATTTGGTGTTATTTAATTTAAGGTTCCAATGGATCTAAGTTGCCTATGCCATTTACACATGTCAAATCATTTATTTTATTTTTCAGTTTAAACTGCAAAGTTTTTTTTTTGATAGCTAGAGTGGTATTGTTTTTTGTCATTGTAGACGTGTTGGTAGTTATTTTAATATTATTATTGTGTTGCTAAGTGAAAATGAAGAATTGTCCAAGAGAAGAGTGTATTGACATGATTTTCACCCTTGGAGAATCTCATAAAAATTGCTTATTGGCTTCTCGAGTTTATGCGCAAAAGTTTCCTGAAAGAAATCATCCTAAGCCAACAGTGTTTAAGCGCTTTTTACACCAATTTGAGGAAAGCGGAAGTGTCAATTATAAAAAACCCATTACAAGGAAATCGGTCATTGAAGATGAAGAAAATGTTTTCACGGTATTTGGTTCAGTTATCGAAAATCCCAATATTAGTCAAAATCTCTACATAAAGTACTAACATTAGTCAATCAAGTATTTCCAGAATTATCAAAAAGCACAACTTTTACCTTATAAAATTCAGCTTTGCCAAGAACTTGATGGAAATGATTTTCAAAACTGAACTGAGTTTTGCATGTGTGTGTTAGATAAAGTGGCAGAAAATGAAAAGTTTTTCGAAAATGTCTTATTTAGTGATGAATGTACTTTTCATAACAATGGTCTCGTGAATAGACACAACTTTCATTATTATTCTGATACGAATCCACGCGCATACAGGATCATGAAAAATAAAAATAGGTGGTCAGTAAATGTGTGGGGTGGAATACTGGGCCAATATTTAATTGGACCCTATTTTTTTGAAGGACATCTAAATGGTTTGATGTTTCTCCAGTTTCTAATAAACCATCTCTCAATATTATTAGAAAGAAGAAGTCCCTTTCAATATTAGAACCAACATGTGGCTTCAATTGGATGGAGCTCCGCCTCATTAGCACTGCGAAGTTCGGCAATTTTTAAATGCCAACTTTCAAAACAGGTGGCTTGGCAGAAATGGGTTTCAAAATTGGCCCCCCAGATATCCGGACTTAACTCCACTAGATTTCTTTTTGTGGGGGTACATAAAAGGAATTGTCTACCATACGCTTCCGACAACTTCACACGATTTGAAAACAGGCATGAGACGCTTTTAAAACAGTAACTCCGCAAATGTCGTCCAGAGTTAGCAGTTGTTTTGAAAAAAGAATTTACAAGTGCCTGGAAATGGACGGTCAACATTTCGAACAGTTGTTATAAATAATTTGCCTTTGTTTTATGTTATTGTTGATATGTTATTTAACCTTTTAATTTAAATAAACACCAAATGGTGCACAGAACCATTATTTGGTTTGTTTTGTAAAAAAGGCAAAAACTTAGTTATCAACATCCAAGT
>NW_026017248.1:0-3411 GCF_020466585.1 Dendroctonus ponderosae
AGCAACTTTTTGAGGTTTAAAAACATGCAAGTTTAGAGGCTAATTGCGCGGTTTAGAAGTATTTCCTTATAATTTAAAACATATCTACGCGTAGACCATGATGTTCTGTTAGAATCGCTGAAAACTGTTTTCCAAAATTCGCAGTGGGTAGTGTACAGCATCGATTTCTGTGGAACCCAGTAGCTGTCAAAACTTTCACATTTTTACGAATAACTCGGAAATCGTAAATTTTTCAGGTAAAACGTTTGACACAAACTTAACTTAAATTTTGACGACAAATCTGAAAATGAATGAAAAAAGGGGCGGTTCTATTTAAAAAACCGAAGTTGGTAACTACCACACGTTTATGATACACCCCGTATATTGGAAAGTAATTTTAAAATGTGGACCTTTTAAACATGAAAAACTTTCGTAGGACGTATTATCTTGTAAAGTTCATATTTACTGAGATATCGCACTTTGACGCACTAATGAGCAACCCTGTATATGAAAAATCGTAAATACAACTCATTCTTCAAAATCAACGTCGACTGTGTGAAAAGCCAGTCGACAAGAATCAGTAGAAATCCTAATTTCTACTTGAGAAGATAATTGCAGTACGAACGCTGAAATTACTATTAAATTCCAAATCAAAATTAATTCCTGGGTTTCAGTCATTTATTGTCTCTATTTATCAAATAAAATAATGATTGAATACTCTAAATGTATGCCAAGGCTTAAAGTAGCAACAACGCTACACATAAAAACTGATGATGGTGGAAAAATACACCAAAACGTATTTTAATTGATAAATAGAGACAAGAAATGACTGAACCCCAGGAATTAATTTTGATTTGGAATTGAAACACAGTCAGGAAAGTATGTACAATGATTAATATTAAAACCTTCGAAAAGAAAATTACAGTAAAATTTTGTATTGGAAGCTGCAAATGTTGATATAAAATTAAAACCAACCCAGAAAAAGATTAAAGTGTTGCTAGAACCAGCTGTTGCTGTGTTATTTAAGCTTCCATTATATAAACATTCTACTTTTATTCGTTGCGTTTAAACCCAAAAACCGCATAGCATACACTAAAAGAATTTTAAAGAAGCTGAAAGCTATTCCTGATTCTGAATTGATATATTTTTTTGTCTGCGCAACCTTCATTTGCAATGCATGAGATTTTCACTACAGCACAAAATCATTGAAAAAATGCAAATTGGAAAGCTGTAGCTACGTTATCTTTAATGACCATATTTTTCATATACAATCGTCCGCCATTTTTCGCTGATAATTTCCGAATTAGTTGCACCTAAGAAACTACTGGTCCAGTGAAAAGAAGATGATTTAGGAGAAATATTACTGGTATTTCTTTGCACAAGAGAAAACCTTAACATTATGCGTGATCCATGACATTAAAATATAATTCATGTCGCTTGCAAGAAGAATGATTCTCGGCCAGGAAAGAAAACCAAGAAAACCACATCTTGTACTGGCAATGCAAATAACAGGAAACGAAGGGTGGGAGTTCACTTGACCTTTCGTCGCTGAAGTAAAAACATCGCTATGAAAGCAGCGCTAATGGAATACTTAAAGGAGACCATTATCAACGAAAGCGCGCTTCATGTGGTTTATCTTCTGGCCATTCCACTTATCCTTTTTTTCAATCGGGCGAACTGAAATATAAATTAAGAAACTATATTTTGATAGGCATTTATTTGTTGCAACTTTATATAAAGTTAGGTTTAGTTAAGGACATCGACTTGAAACAACTACACACTTTTTATTTAGGAAATATCGAAGAACCGAGACTGACCAACGAAATAGCAATATTTGAGAACCGAAAATAGTTCTGATGTTTTAAGTGACCCCACAGGATTGCAGCTAGCGCCCTTCAGAAACTACAAGCTAAGGAAACAAAATTTTGAATTTGTCGATTTTTTATGATGGAAATAAAACTGGTTTAGAATCTATTAAAAAAAAAGAAAATTTACATACACTTTGTTACCCTGAACCTCGGAACCTGTTAACATTCGAATAAGACATATTTGCCTAGAACGTATTATTTTGGCGACGATGTGAATTATGGTCACATTAGCTGAAGACCACCCTGTATATTGACTGTACACGATGCTGTGGTCAGCAATGTAAAGTAGGTAAAAAGGTTTAACATTCCTAAAAAAGTAATTCCTTGTTTGAATCATTTCTGTTCATTGCTTCCGACAGTGGTGAATTATTATTTTAAACAGTCAGGATTATTTTGAAAAATTCTACTTCAGCAAAATACTTGAAACTTGTGCTGAAACAAGATTCACCCGATGGTTTCCGAGATGTGATTGATATTTGCTAGCAGTGCGATGTTTGCAAAAAATTCTAAACTGTGAATGGCAACATAATCAACGCCTTTAACTAAATATTAGTGCGGTTTAGAGCAACATAAAGCCTTTCCGTCTTCGTTATATACGGTTTGGTAACACAGAATTCTCCCTTTCATTAAATGATAAATTCGGTTGAAAAGGGTTACTGGCATCGCATTGCAATAATTGACTCAATTTTACATATTACGGAGGTATTCAGGATGGATTTTGTGACGTCGCGTTGAATTGATGGAAACGGATTCCGCAAATTCCAATGATTATGCTTTCATTCCATTAGGAATTTACACGTTTTGGAGCGCCGGCTCGAAGACAAGGGGATGCGAATTAGTATTCGGTGCTCGAATTTATTGAGGTATTTTACAATTGCTTCAACTGGTTTACGCTTGAAATAACTTCTACGTTTTAAGCACATTTATATTTCCATGCACAATACAATAAACGATAGCTTTATTTCAGTATATTGTAAGTATCCATTCAAAAGCAGTTGTTTGAAACTAACAAAGCTAACAGCAAACTTTTGCATGTTTGAATTTGTGCCGGATTCTCATTAATTGTTTTGATCGGTGAAATATCAGTAACCCTAAAGGTCAATAATTTAAAAATAATGATACTAGTTTTATCTATGATAATAGTTTGTCTTCAATTAATTGTGAACATGAAATTGGTAATATAATATGGGACTCTGTTTCAGGTGACGCTGTCCATTTCCATTCTCATTAGCCTTCACGTATTTTTCCTTCTGGTTGTTGAAATTATTCCACCAACATCACTAGTCGTCCCATTGCTTGGGAAATATTTAATTTTCGCCATGATCTTAGTCTCAATAAGGTAAGGCCTAACTTTAGATAGCTAAGATAACATAGACAGTCAATGTGTTACGTGTTTGGAATATTTTATACAGAACGTTTCCCGATGGTGCTCATACAAAACGTCGTTTATTCATTTAATTGTACATATTTATGGCCTACCAAAACTTCATAAGGAAAACATTCCATTACGACCGATAGTTAGTAACATAAATGCTCCAACGTACCAATTATCTAAATATCTGTC
>NW_026017249.1:0-671 GCF_020466585.1 Dendroctonus ponderosae
TAGACCTGGGAAGATGACCCAGGTACTGTGGGACTCAGGACCACTGATGGACTGTGGACCCCACTACCCACTAAACATCACCCCCTGCTCCTCCACGCCCGTCCTGGCACTGTCCCGAGGGGGGGCATACCTCAGGAGGGGCGGTGACTAATCAGCAGTTCGTGGTTGCCTCTCTTCACCTTCCTTGATCTCAACCATCCTTTTCATCATGGTCGTTACGGTATCCCATGAGTGCTTATCCCTCACCATCATCGGTACAACACTCTCCCATGTCAGATTTTCTCCCAAGCGCAGCTCCGCCTCGACCCTAATTTGCTCAAAACGCACGCATTGGAATAGCATGTGTTCTGGGGTATCCTCCTGTGCATCTCCGTACGCACATGCAGGGCTGTCACGCCTCTTGAATTTGTACAGGTAGCTTGCAAAGCACCCGTGCCCTGACAAAAACTGGCAAACCGCGTAAGTGACCTCGCCAAACTTTCGCCCTATCCAAGGCCTTATGTCGGGGATCAGCTTTTTGGTCCAAACAGCAGTCGCGCTCTCCTCGTAACCCGCTCGCCATTCACGCTGCCAACGCTCCACCGTAGCATCTCTCTCCTCCCTCTTCGCCTCACTTATCTCCCGTTCGAAACCTTCGTGTGCTTCCCGACCGCGCACGCGGTTATGGATTC
>NW_026017249.1:1533-2318 GCF_020466585.1 Dendroctonus ponderosae
TTGCTGAACAGTATCAATAATCCTTTTAATTGGATCCACTGTGGATCTACCCTTGCGAAATCCATATTGGTTGTCATTTAGACTTCCAGTTCTGTCCAGCTCATCGTTCAGCTTACGGTTTATTATACTCTCGAGGACCTTTCCCAAAACATCTAGTAGGCAAATGGGACGATACTTCCTCCCCACGTCCGCAGGTGTTGCGGGCTTTTCGATAAGAATTAATTTCGACATTCTCCATGCCGTCGGGAAATATCCCCTCCGCAGGCAGGCATCATAAAAACGCCGAAAAAATTCACTCTCTTTGGTTATCATGTTCTTGACGTGAGCAGGCAGAATGCCGTCTGGTCCCGGTGACGTACCGACTTTTATCCTCTKCGCAGCCGCCAGCAGCTCTTCCATTGACAGSTCCCGGAGGGGGGGACCCTCCCCGGTCGTCGGCAGGTCGTCCCTCGTGTCCGTTATGAATAATTCTCTAAAGATTTTKATATTTTCCTCTAGCTTTAACGTCACTTGCGGGCCTGTGCATTGTAGCTGTTTTTTAATTATCATGTATGCATCGCCATACAGATCGTTGTCTAGAGTGTCGCAGAGATCGCGCCACTTTTTCTTTTTAGCGTTTCTTATTAGTTTCGAGAGCCGTTTCCTTTCCTCTTTGTATGCTGCTCTAAGTATATCCTTGCGAGCGTCGTTTCTGGTTTCTCTTATTAGAGTTCTTCTAGCTTTCCTTGCATTGACAATGGCGCTCTGGATTTCGTCGTTCCACCAGTACGGCAAGGCATAATTTT
>NW_026017249.1:3243-3341 GCF_020466585.1 Dendroctonus ponderosae
TTAGTCAGGGCTTCGTTGAAGCGCTTGCACTTTCCTGAGCCCGATTGATGTCCTTCTGTTTGACAACTGGGGCAAAAAAGTAGCTCATTGCTACATTC
>NW_026017250.1:0-3180 GCF_020466585.1 Dendroctonus ponderosae
AGGCCTAATTAATCTTAGAATGTTTTAAAGTGTTGCAATTGTGATGTATTTCAGTGTGTGATATGATGAAGCTGTTGACGGACTGTGATTGTTTTTTAAATTAATGGAAACATTTTTTTTTACTATCTGTTATTTTAGAGAAACTGATGATGGTGGAAAACACCGAAAAGTATTTTAATTGATAAATAGACAATAAATGACTGAAGCCCAGGAATTGATTTTGATTTGGAATTGAAACACAGTCAGGAAAGTATGTACAATTTTGTATAAAGCCACTTCAATTGCCCGCAAACCGTTAATAAATGTCTTGTATGTCTTTAATTTTCAAAACTTTTTAACTATTTCTAGTTAGCTCACAATTTAACTGATTTTTGCTCCGTATTTTACACATATTCTTGTTGATTACCTGTTGATTATGGTGTTAATTACCTGAAAAATAAAGAAGTTTTTTGTCTTTCTTTCATTTGTTGTCCGACTTCGACGCTAGAAGGATTTGTTGGACCATTAAGACCTCCTTAGTGACTAATTCATACATTTTTCATATACAACGGTATCAACATCAACAGATCGAATCTTGATAACAGTAGGAAGTTTTTCGAATTCAACACTAGGATTTTTTGGCCTGCATGCCAATATCAATACTTTTTCAGAGAGAACGTTCTCACTCTCAACACAACTCAATAATCTTGTATAAAAAATTAATTTCCAGTTTCGGAAAACTTTTGCAACTCGAAGATACTTAATTATACTTTCGTTCGATGGAAGCAAGACGGTTTTATCATTTTCTATACGGCCGGAAAAAATAATTAAAGAAGAGCAGAAGAACAGCGCAGAGAACGTTCAGCAGGGAGAATTACATTACACTTACAAAATCCCTATTTCATTTAAAATTTACCAGCCGCAGTTTCTTTAAATGTAACAGAACGATTCGATGTTTTTTAAACAGGGAATTGCCGAGCTCAAAGGCTCGATTTAATTTTCTTTAACGAGGTAATATCGTGAGGCCACAGTCAAGGGGATGAAGAAAAACGCGAATGAAACGGCACAAGCGAAATCAAGCCCAAATTAAAAATCATTGCCGAAAAAAACGCATTTTAAATACAGAGAGATGACAAATTTTTAAACAATTAAATTGCAATGATTATGAGCGTGTTTTTGAATTTGTGCTGTGAACGGAAAGTTTAAAGAAATTTTCTGCTGTGCACCAGACATTTCAGGAAAGCCTGCCCGGAAAGGATTAGCCTGAAAAGTTCCCAAGCACGTAAAGAAGGTAAAGTTTTTCCTTTTAATTAAACGCGAGTTTCTTGTTGTGGCACGTGTAATGTTAAACTAAACTAATGTAATTCCGTTGTTTTCCTGAACGTGCTCGCTATTTTGTCCAGTTAATATCAATTTAATTTATAGGTCGATTCATGTTCTAATTGAGAAACTTTAAATACAGTTAAAATTGTGAACAGAAAGGTGGGTGGAAATTGTTCGATTTTTAATAATACTTAGATGGAAAGAGCTTAAGTTGGAAATAGAGCAGACAAATGGTAGGTGTGCGGGTGTCGGCTCAAATATGCACATTTGAAAAATTAATCTCGCGGCTTTTAGTAAGATTGGCTTCGTCTGTCACAAGATCTCATGTAAGATTTTGTTCCTGAATTCTTAAAATTTGTTTCTTTTAAGTTTTACGCAAGAACTCCTTAAGAGAATGATCAACATTTTAGTAACTATATTTCTTGTGTTAATATGTATAAAAATAATTCTTATGTGGTAAGAATAATCGCACTCAATAAGACACTTTATAGACGGCAATAACAGTAAAACTGTTAAAACGATAAGCGTTCTCCGACCGATTTATCGACAAACTACACACTTCTAATCCGAAATCCATCGCGAATGGAAATTGCATTAAAAACAAATTTATTAAACTGGCCTTAACCGTAAATCAAATTTATGGTCTTCTATTGCATCGGTTAACCAGTTCCGCACGATAACAAACAATTTCCAATTCCTCCGGGCGATTTTCTCAAACGAACCCAAAAAGAACTTATACCGATAGAGTCTTTGCTACGTTGTCTAGATACGGCTTGATAAAACTTGGTCCAATAAAGGAAGAAATAGATACCTATAAAATCGGGAGTCACGCAAAAATTCCTGATTGGTATCGCGGTTTATCGCCGGAACGTTTCAGCATTCCATCTTTGAGCAAAATAGTCGAAATTTAAGTCGTTTTTGGAATATTAATGCGAAGAACGTAATGGTAATGCATATAATGAGTTAGGTAATGAGCATATATTTTCTGGTGACACCAAACTTTGTCAGTTTAAGTGATCAAAACTTAGTGATTTTGCACTCAGTTTTGATTTTTCACCATTTAAAAATATTTTTTCCAAACAGTTGGCGTCCAAAGACATTGAAATAAAATGCATTAAGTCTCGAGAAAACGCTTTTTGCATATATGACAGTCTTAAAGGGCCAGAGGGCCGAAACGCCTTCAGCAGACATTTTAGGAACATTAAAATGGGATCTTGTGTTCAAATAGTCTCTATTATTACACTAAACAATCCTTAGAAGCTGCATCAGCTTGTATACACATTTTTCATAAGTATTTCAAATTTTTTAGTCTTAGTCGGAAAGCCACGGGAGATCACTTCGCCCACTGCCTCATCGCCTTTGATAATGTCCACCGCAGTTGTGGACGAAACGTCAGGAAGAAATTCCCATGGACCACGGCTTCAAAGCCCGAAAAACATTTCTATATGTGATTTGACCGGCCGTGAAAGCCTTCATAGATTTTTCGTTTTTGTGTACACATTTTTTTGATTGGTTTCTGCTTGATTTTTGACAATTTTGCTTATATGAGTAAATGCACAAAATAAAACGAACACAATTTCCTACCTCCGATCATGCATCGAATGGAATCAGTTTGCAGGAATGTAACTTAGACCTTAATTAAAAATCTACATTTTTACTTAAGTATGTAAATGTGTTATACAGTAAAAATCTACAGCCATTTTTATGTAGTTTAGTTTAAAAATTGTGGCAATTTCGGCTTAAGCTTCCGCTTGTTCTGTTCGTGGAAATATGGTAGGAAAAAAATCCATGAAAAATTATTAAGGTTTTGTCGAAAAGTTCTACAAAAATGTTTCCAAAGCTGTTAAGGAGGCCAGATTTTAAGTCATTATTATAGTC
>NW_026017251.1:0-3350 GCF_020466585.1 Dendroctonus ponderosae
CCAAACTGCTCGAATTTCTTCACTCATGTTGTTATGACTAAATCGAGCTTTCAATTCTCTATCCAACGAAGCCAAAACGAATTCCGTGGCTCAAACAGTTCTTGAGAAACTTCGAAAAAAGCAGTCACGTTTGGGTCGATTTTGCATCTCAACAAACCCACGCAACTCTAAACCTTCCTGAAATAAAGGATTTTTGACAAAACTGCCAACATTTCCGCATCCATGGTTCACTTTCTAAAAAGACCATTTAGTTCTCTCAGGAATGAGGCAAAAATGAGCGTTCTTGCCCATTTTGCTTCCGCGAAATGAGCAAAAGCAGTTATGTTTGGGTCGATTTTGCATCTCAACAAACCCACGCAACCGTAAACCTTCCTGAAATCAAGGCTTTTTGACAAAACTGCCAACACTTTTTTATCAATGATCCACTTTCTAAAAACTCCATTTAGTTCTCTCTGGAATGAGGCAAAAATAAGCGTTCTTGCTCATTTTGCTTCCGAGAAATGAGCAAAAGCGAGACGGAAAATATGAAATTTTGGCTCAATCTTGCACCTAAGTGTCTGATATTCAAATTTCCCTTTTAGTGTCAAAACTGCTTGAATTTCCTCACTCATGTTGTTACGACTAAATCGAGCTTTGAATTCCCTATCGAACTATGCCAAAACGAGCTCCGTGGCTCAAACAGTTCTTGAGAAACTTCGAAAAACGCAGTCATGTTTGGGTCGATTTTGCATCTCAACAAACCCACGCAACTCTAAACCTTGCTGAAATCAAGACTTTTTGAGAAAACTGCCAACACCTCCTTAACGATGATCCACTTTCTGAAAAGGCCATTTAGTTCTCTCTGAAATGATAAAAAAATTAGCGTTCTTGCTCATTTTGCTTCCGAGAAATGAGCAAAAGCAGTCATGTTTGGGTCGATTTTGCATCTCAACAAACGCACACAACTCTAAACCTTCCTGAAATCAAGGATTTTTGAGAAAACTGCCAACACTTCCTTAACCATGATTCACTTTCTAAAAATTCCATTTAGTTCTCTCTGGAATGAGGCAAAAATGAGCGTTCCTGCTCATTTTGCCTCCGAGAAATGAGCAAAAACGGGACGGAAAACATAAAATTTTGGCATAATCCTGCACCTAAGTGATATTCAAATTTCGCTTTATCTGTCAAAACTGCTCTAATTTCCTCACTCATGTTGTTATGACTAAATCGAGCTTTCAATTCTCTATCCAACGATGCCAAAACTAATTCCGTGGCTCAAACAGTTCTTGAGAAACTTCGAAAAAAGCTGTTTGGGTCGATTTTTGCACCTCAACAAACCCACGCAACCTGAAATAAAGGATTTTTGACAAAGCTGCCAACACTTCTTTACCGATAATCCACTTTCTAAAAAAGCCATTTAGTTCTCTCTGGAATGAGGCAAAAATGAGCGTTCTTGCTCATTTTGCTTCCGAGAAATAAGCAAAAGCAATCATGTTTGGGTCGATTTTGCATCTCAACAAACCCATGCAACTCTAAACCTGTCTGAAATCAAGGCTTTTTGACAAAACTGCTAACACTTCTTCACCAATGAGCCACTTTCTAAAAAGTCCATTTAGTGCTCTCTGGAATCAGGCAAAGAAATTCTTGCTCATTTTCCTTCCGAGAAATGAGCAAAAGCGGGACGGAAAACATGAAATTTTGGCACAATCTTGCACCCAAGCTTCTGATATTCAAATTCCTCTTTCTGTGGCAAAAGCAAAAGTTGATTTTCGCACAAAATGTGTGGCAAATCGCCTACTGAGTGTTGCAGCTCGAAAGGCACCACACCCGTTAAGCCAAGGAGCAATTAAAAGTGGCGGTTGCACGGGGCTCCATCGATAAGCCATCGTTGTCAAACGGCAGCTCCGTTTTATGGGCCGATGAGCAAATGAAGCTTGAAGTTCCCGATGCTGAAGGTCGGGGGTCAAACTGATCGCGAGACAAGGGAAATGCTCTTAATTACAGCTCGATGGACATTGAAATTGTCTGTTATGGGTCGTGGTCTCGTAACGAATTAGCATGATTCTGTTATGTCATTGTTTACCGATTCGATTTACGGTTGGTAATGCGGACTTTGTCTCAATAACCGCACAGAATCGTTACTAATTCCGATTCAAATCGCCGTAATTATTTGCTCTTAATTGCCCGGTGAGTGAGGAAAAGTGCTGCCCGTTAGAGGGTGGGCGCAGGGCTGGCACGGTGAAAGAAAGCTGTTGCCAGTTGCTGGATGAGAACAGTTGCGTTATTAATTAATTAACGAGTTTGGGAGGATTGTGATCGAAGAATTCGGCATTAACGGATATAATTGGTAAATTACTGGTTCGGAGGCTTACTTAACGACATCATTAATGGTCGTTATAAGGATTTTTGCGCAGTTAACGGCTCCGGCAAATATTTTAATGGGCTTTGCCTAAAGAAAGCTGCATGTGTGGTAGTTTACTATTAATTAGAGTAATCTGGGTAAATCTCGCTGTCAGCGGTTGCATGAAACTTTTTGTTGAACCGGACGATCATTAGCCATGCTACGGCTACCATTGTTGGGTTTGTTATGATGTAATTGGCGTCGGACTTAACAGCTGTTTGATTAGGCTTTGCGCAACAGGAAAAATCGGGCCGATATTTTGCCCAGCGATTTCCAAACCGTCCATTAGGCCGCCTCTTAGCCATGCAAATTGTAGCGAGCTAGTTACAAGCCGAAAAGTAATATTCCCTAACTGTTCGTGAGGTACTGATGAGCCTGAATTACTACACAAAACCGTATAATCCGGATTCCAATCTCGGCAGAGTTCACCGCTTCGATGTGATGAAAAGTGCGATTTTGCATTCAATTTCGAATTTATCGATCATATTTCTTCGCTTTAATGTTAAGCAAACATGTTTGTGTGGAGTTATTTTGATTTGCCCGGCTTAATCTTGATGTGGCTCAGTGCAAATTTCCGCGGGTTGCTTGCGAAGCGCCGCCAATGTTCTCACGTTCGATCAAGACCTTTCTAAATTAACGTAGTCGAACTCGTTTCACACTGAAAATGGAGAACAGAACAAAATTTCTCATAATGTAACATAAAACACCAAATGTTTGCTGATGAACTGTCCACCATTGTCTTCCTACCGAAGACTTCGGTAAATTTACTAGGCGTCCATTCGTTAATTTCCATAGCAAACTACGCCTAATCTTTGACAAAATTGTACTTTTTTCACTGCAAATACCTTCAACGTCCAAACCGAAAAACTTTCCAAAATATTGACTCATCAATCAAGATCAATCAGGAACACTCTACTTGAAATAGCCCCTGATGATGGCTTCAGATCGAAACTGAGGTCAACGTTTCGCA
>NW_026017252.1:0-3370 GCF_020466585.1 Dendroctonus ponderosae
CAATCGATTTCAACAAAATTTTCTACTTTTACAGCCTGGTGCATTATGTAAGTGCTGTGTAAATTTCACGCAATTATTCGAGACAGTTTTTGAGTGATGATTTTTTCATTGCTATCACCACCATTCAGCGCTTTCAAAATTTCCCAGCTTCAGATTTGCGAGTGTCCCAAAAATCAGCGCTTCAATCGATTTCAACAAAATTTTCCAATTTTACAGCCTGATTGATTATGTAAGTGCTGTGTAAATTTCAAGCAATTATTCGAGACAGTCTTTGAGTGATGATTTTTTCATTGCTCGCACCACCATTCAGCGCTTTCAAAATTTCCCAGCTTCAGATTTGCGAGTGTCCCAAAAATCAGCGCTTCAATCGATTTCAACAAAATTTTCCAATTTTACAGCCTGATTGGTTATGTAAGTGCCGTGTAAATTTCAAGCAATTATTCGAGACAGTTTTTGAGTGATGATTTTTTCATTGCTGGCACCACCATTCAGCGCTTTCAAAATTTCCCAGCTTCAGATTAGCGAGTGTCCCAAAAATCAGCGCTTCAATCGATTTCAACAAAATTTTCCACTTTTTCAGCCTGACTGATTATGTAAGTGCTGTGTAAAATTCAAGCAATTATTCGCTACAGTTTTGGAATGATGATTTTTTTCATTGGTCGCACCACCATTCAGCGCTTTCAAAATTTCCAGCTTCAGTTTTGCGAGTGTCCCAAAAATCAGCGCTTCAATCGATTTCAACAAAATTTTCTAATTTAACAGCCTGGTGCATTATGTAAGTGGTGTGTACATTTCAAGCAATTATTCGCTACAGTTTTGGAATGATGATTTTTTCATTGGCCGCACCATCATTCAGCGCTTTCAAAATTTCCCAGCTTCAGTTTTGCGAGTGTCCCAAAAATCAGCGCTACAATCGATTTCAACAAAATTTTCTACTTTTACAGCCTGGTGCATTATGTAAGTGCTGTGTAAATTTCACGCAATTATTCGAGACAGTTTTTGAGTGATGATTTTTTCATTGCTCGCACCACCATTCAGCGCTTTCAAAATTTCCCAGCTTCAATTTTGCGAGTGTCCCGAAAAGCAGCGCTTTAATCGATTTCAACGAAAGTTTCTACTTTTACAGCCTGATGCATTATGTAAGTTCTGTGTAAATTTCAAGCAATTATTCGAGACAGTTTTTGAGTGATGATTTTTTCATTGGTCGCACCACCATTCAGCGCTTTCAAAATTTCCAGCTTCAGTTTTGCGAGTGTCCCAAAAATCAGCGCTACAATCGATTTTAGCAAAATTTTCTACTTTTACAGCCTGATGCATTATCTAAAAACTGCGTAAGTTTCTAACAAGTCTATGCAGTTTTTGAGTTATCATTTTTTCATTGGGGAGTGTCTCAAAAATCAGCCCTTTACTTCATTGTGATCAAATTAATTACCGTCAGAGCGTGATGTTTTGCGCAAACTTTGTATAAATTGAAAGTCAATAGTAAACCCCCCTTTTGAGTTGTGATTTTTTTTCATTCAGCGCTTCTAAGTTTTGTACCTTGAATCAACCCGTAACATAAGTCTCTTGAATTTCCGTATTTCCTCATCTTGATGTACCAAAACTAATGCGCATATTGCTCATCCGTTCTGAACCGTCTTCTTCTGAGTTACGCATGGCTTTTTCACGGTTTAACAATACGAGTTTTCTACTGTGGCAACTTTTCCAGAAGAAGCTTTACAGCTTTAGCAAAAATGGGACAAAATCACACTAACGCCAACTGACCGAAAGCGCCAAGTGCACTGACTAAATGTGCACCGGATCTGAGAGGTAGCCAAAGTTCCACCAATTAAATTCACTCACACTGAAGCGTTTGGGCAAAGCGATGGATCCAGTCAAAGAGAAATTTTAGACTAAAACTTTAGACGCTGCAAGCGAACAGTTCGCTTCATATGGTGAACGACAACTTCCAAATCCCAACTGCGCGCCATGTATATTAAAATTAATATCCCAACATAAGACGTTGTCAGAGTAATGAATGTGGCACGGCTTGTTTATGAAATTTAATAAATTAGGGAAATCTCCACCTATTAATAATCCCTCTATAAATAGGCGCGCATTTATCTTCATGCTGAAAACTTTGGGAAAGTTCGAAAGGATTCCACAAAGTGGAAAATCACAATTGATGGCCAGTCAATGGGGGGGTTTTTTGCATAAGCAAACGCCTCCAGAATATTCATTTCGCACATTTAATTACCGTTCAACGGAAACCCAAGACGGCAATGCGTGTTCATTAATCAGCCGTCACGAAATCATACAAAACCGCAAGCCATCCCACACTTACTTGACTAAATATAGGGAAAACCTGCAGATTTAAGCCATAATTGGGGCCGAAGAGGCCGAATTTATCAGTTGCCGCGACGAGAATAATAGTGCAAATGCAATTTGGCTGTCGTGTTTCGTCGGCAAAAAGCCCATCCTGCGAAATACCGCAGGACAACTGATTTGACCGCCCCTTTCAGGTCGGGATACCCACAACACGTGTTTATTCCCGGTAACATCCCTGTTTCACTGCTGTGAGGTTGGAGATAAATTTCGGCTGGATGAGGGCGAAATAAAGCAGCCTCAAACCATTTGAGGTGGACTATAAACCCCTAATCAACCAGTACAAGCGACGGCCTAATTTGGCAAAAATTTCCAGAAAGCCATAAGAAAACATCTGTAAGTGGCAGTTGGAAAGATGGATGCGAGTACGCAAAATGAAAATTTAGCGTCATTTTACCCATTAAGCTATTTATACACGCAGGAGAGTGCCGGTCTTTTCGGAACATCTGTGCGATGTGCCGTGAAGAAGCAAAAAAGATGAAAGGGTAGTTTTGTTGTGACATGGCGTGAGCGTGGATAATTGGACGTAATTGGTCCAAAAAAGCCAACGCAACGTTAAATATGAGGCAAAACGGTTCGGAAAGCGGGCGATTTCGGTGCCGCAAAGACGCAAAAAGTCTTCGTCCCATCAATCAGCGTGAACGATTTTTGCTGGTCGGATTCTGATGAGGAAACCGCCAACAACACGTTAATAATTCCCGCTCCTGTTGCATCCGAACGCTGGATAATCCCGACTGCTGTGAATAATTCAGCATTCAGTCTGGTCGTCCAGGAGACTGACCACACGAAGAGAAGCAGCTTTAATATGCACCCCTGCTAGCAAGGTTGGCTTTGTACGGTGAGAATCAGCTTTGTGGTTTATGCACAAGGGTTTTGCCCAAAAAGACAGGAAAATATCGAGAAATTCAATCAAAATGATGCATTACAATGTTCACATAAAAAGCCAAAACTTCAACATAACAATTACTTTTGCGCGGTTCTTTCGACCCAAGTTGAGAATCAAAAG
>NW_026017253.1:0-292 GCF_020466585.1 Dendroctonus ponderosae
ATAAGAATAAGCGGAAAATGAGCAGCACAATTAATCAATGATGGGACTCGCTGTATATTTTCAGATTTATTTCCGCAATAAACAAATCTGTAGCCCAGCAAAGCATAACTAATGACTATCTGCCGGTACAAAACGAATCGTTTTTAGCGTTTTATTGACCTCCATTCCAATACCAACGTGTAATTTATATGATGGGTGCTACTCGAAAATGATTGGTTTTGCATAAATACTATTATTTGGCATTTGACTTGGAGATCTTCCTTAGTCAATATGCAGCATGAATGTTGTTCAA
>NW_026017253.1:678-954 GCF_020466585.1 Dendroctonus ponderosae
CGCTTTGATTTCCTCCATTGACACTCCACTTTTTACCTCTGCATAAAGCAGTCCTACTCCTGAAAAAACGAATCGAATTGAGTATTTTGCACTTGTTTGAAGTGATGTAAAAGGCACGAACCTAAATTACACACGTTGCATGGAACTTTCGTTCTGATTATATCGCCTGCTAGTTTCGCATCTCTGGACGTTGGGAAGTGTCTTGTTGAGTTGGTCGCATTTTCTCCTATACCTTCTACCTTTAAATCCTGAAAATATTTAAAGACCCTTTCATAG
>NW_026017253.1:1289-1403 GCF_020466585.1 Dendroctonus ponderosae
ATGCTCGAATGACTTTCGATGAATTTTTAAATATTTTTTGTATGGCGCCCTAAAAAGCCGAAAAATACAGCAGGCCAATAATTGAATTCATGGTGCAACCAATGTTCGTCCATA
>NW_026017253.1:1486-3353 GCF_020466585.1 Dendroctonus ponderosae
AGTTAGAATTAACGAAATTACAGGGTGTCCCGTAAGCACATGATCAAAAGAGCACGGAAACATTCTTTGGCTCGACAGAGGCCGATCTGACTTAAGTTGCATTAAGAAAAAGCGTCTGGCTGCACTGCTATTGATGGTCAAAGTTCTTCAAAAAAAAATTATTTTTTGAAGGAAGATTGTGATTTTTTTCTATGTAAGACTTATGTCTTCAGGAAGCAATCGAGTTCATTCGCTTTGGACGAGTGGTCTTGGTGCGAAAACTACCCGAACACAAAAATCATTTCTTCCGGCAAAAATCAGGAATGCTACAAGATTTTATGAAGAGCGCAAAAATGTTCGAAAAGGATTAGTGCATCTCCCAAATAAAAAATTCTGTTTTGGTTTGTTTTTGTACCAAGACACTCAAGAATTCCTCACCTGCAAAACGGATAAACTCGAGTGATTCATAAAAACATGAGTTTTCCATAGAACCAAATTCACAGCGAGTTTCGTTAAAATCCCTCGTATAGTTTTCCTGGTATTTCAAAAAACTTATTTTTTTTAAGAACTTGGGAGTTTTTTCTGAACAAAAGTTAAATTAAAAATAATTATGCAGTATTCTTTTGATCATGTGCTCACGGGACTCACTGTATATAACTGTAGGTCTTCAGCGTAAATAATTATTTAGTAAAAACTGTTTCCTATTTTTGAGTAACGACTAAAATGTTTGTAGCGAAACGATGCTTATATTTCAATATCAATTTGTTACTATGCAAAAATGTTGGGAATGAAACAGCATTTTTTTAAAACAAAACATACATTATGGAATTTCTTAATTGCTTTTAATTTTGTTGATTTTCCCCAGTCGAGTTTGGAATATAACGTAATGAATATGGAGTTCAAAAGTCCGCTTACACATCCGCACATGCCATGGTCTATTGATGAAATGAACCGAAAACTGAGAAAAAAAGTTCAAATGTTTTTGAGCTTTGAGTTACTGTTTCACAGTTTGCAAAAACAAATAATCGACTTTTTTTTTAAATCGCTGTTCGCTTCGTTTTGGAACCGATTCAGCCATCAACTGACATGGAATGAGCCGCAAAATTCTTCTTAGAATAATTGCGGGTTTCTTAAAGAGATTAACAGTAAAACTGAGTACTTTTATGCGATTTGTCAGGAGGTTACTTACATTGACGAAAGAGTAAAACGGCAGCAACAAATTGCGCTGAGACTCGTTTAGCAGGGGAACTTCATTGGTCGGCACTTTGTAGTTCCATTCATCCTCAAAACTAAGCAAAGATGACCCATTAATGGGCACTTGCTCTAAAATAGAAAGTTCCTTGAAAATTCGAAAACAATTTTCACTTTTCACAAAGTTGCAATAAATTGGAGACAACGACAGGTTTTTTTGGAAATACGGTCGGGAGCGCTCCCATTATTACAGTAAAGTCCGCTTATAATGAACCCGGTTATAGTGAACTTTCGGTTAAAACGAACTTTTTCGTTTAATTGAAACGTCGTCCATAAAGACCAACGTATTTTTTTACTGGCACCTTCTTTTAAATACTGTCACTCTTAGTTGCCATGACGAAAGCGGCCATTTTTAATGCAATCAAATGCCAAAGGAATGCTGACAGCTGTCAGTTACCTTTGCCAGGGCAATTCAGTTATACAAATGAATATTATTTAAACTTACTTATTATTTATAAAGAATGTTATAAAGCTGTATCAAGAACATGTGCCACATTTGCCATTCGATATCCACAAAAACAGAAGCCTTCATGCTGTGCTGTTAAACAAATTATAGAAAATTTCAAGAATTTTGAATACGTCTTAATGCCAGTGATTGATATAATAATAATTAATGATACATAAACGGTTCTTGATA
>NW_026017254.1:0-3178 GCF_020466585.1 Dendroctonus ponderosae
CTCGCTGAACCGATCGGGTCCCCCACAATACTCCTACTCCGACTATTACTACTACCACTACGTACGAGACTGATGATGGATAAGCTTGTAACTTTTTGGGACTTAGTACGCGTATTCCGTATAGTTGATAATTGTTCACCACCATCAATTCCACCAAAGTGGGGCAAATACCAGCAAAACTACTCAATCACCACATGCACGTCGGCGCTTCCTATAACCTGCAGCTCGGCCAATCATGCGACCTGAAGTATGAAGTGTCAGAAACGACCCACTGCATCCTTAGATGGAATACCGTGCGAGCAGGTAGTGTCAACCAAGAGGTGTGTTTTCATAAAAAAAAAAACAAAAGGACGTACGAAGTGCCTTTGTCGCTCTCAGCCGAAAACCCAATACGCACTCATATTACTAGGCACATAAACAAATATAACCACCAAACGAATGATTCAAAAACTAAGAAAACAATTTGCTGAGGACTTTGGCTTGGTCATCTCAGCTGTCTTTTGTGGCATAGTACATTGCTGTTAGAGAGAGTCAGTTTATTCCATTATGATAAACGGCTTGAACATATCGCGGCGCAATATCCAAGCTGAGGAGAGTCAGTATAGGAACATGGTAAAGCCTAAATGATATAATACGAGGTGGGTGAAATTGAAAAAATTAGTTAAGAGGTGAATAAAATAATGCCTCAAAAATTTGAAATTATCAAATTTCAACAGTAATTTGATGGCGTTGAAGTCAAAGCCCAAGCAACTTTAGGTCAGTGTTAACAGTTTAGTGGCCGAGTGAAAACAAAGCAAAATAATAATAATGTGAATTTCAGGTTTACACCAAAAAACGATGGTTGTACTAAAAAGCTCGTTGCTACCAAATAAGTCAGAAACGAAATATTGGACCAAAAGTTTTAGAATTAAATTTTATTAGTATTTTATTTGCCAACTTTTTGTTCATTTAGTCAACCATTTATGGTTTTCGATAACCCTTCTTGTATTGGACCCAGTGTATAGTCGAATTAATTTAACCGACTACTTAATAGACATAAGCTTCAATTACAAAATTTCTTAATTCCACGGCACCACTCTGCAAACTTTGTGATTATAATATTATCGAAAGAAAATTTTTTTCAAAAATGCAAAATGGTAAAAATAAAAAGATTATGAAAATTGCTTAAGCAGAATATTATTCAAACAAGTAGTCCTGACCTGTCTCGGTAAAATCTCATTTGAATTACTACCATGCCCAAGCTGTCCATACATTCCCGCACCGCAAGTAAATACGCCACCATCTAGTGTGAGGAAGGCAGAAAATTCCTCACCGCAAGCAATATATCTGACCCTCAAGTTTCTCATTGTTCTCAGTTGGGTAGGAAACATTTTATTTTCCGTATCATTGACTCCCAATTGACCTCGAGTATTCTTTCCTAAAACATATTAATAAAAAGAAATCACATATAATACCGAGAAGAGAATTTAGACAATCAATTATATTCAGTTAATAAACAAGAGAATAATTGTTACGATAAAGATAATGGGTAGAGCGGTCGCACCGACAGGCTAATATATTGCCTAATATTGCACTAATAAGGAGCAGAACCAAAAAGACGAAAAAAAGATAATAGATACGGAAAGGGATAAGTAAAATAAATATTTACTTAAATAAAGGAATGCAATTTCATAAAATGAAAACGCGTAATTATTATAAATGCGAAATTAAGCATTAAGTAGCTACAGATATGAAAGGAACAAATTATTATTTACATTTAATTAATATGATAAAAAAATTATCAAAAAGGGCTCCGGTGCGCATTACTTCGAATTGGTGAGTTCTTCAGACTTTTAGACCGAATAATAATTAGCAGTCATATATAGATTTTTTCATGATAACACACATGCTGGCCCAAATGTCCGAAAAACACATTAATTTTAAATGTGTTATTTATTTACCCCAACCATAAACGGCTCCAGATTTGGAAATGGCAAAGGTGTGATTTGCGCCACATGTTATGAATACGATTGGAATACCCCTTAATGAGGCTACGAGTTTGGGTGTGGTTTCAGATGATGAAAACAATCCTATGCCAAGCTGACCAAAATTGTTTGCACCCCAAGCTAGTATATCGCCATCTAAATAAAAACAATGAACCATTATAATTTAGTTCATCTAAATTAATATTACTTACTATTTGTCAAGGCTACAGTGTGTCTTTGTCCACAAACCAACTGAATGACATGCTGAGAGGCAAGAGCTTTAACTATCTTGGGAACTGGTTGTATATTTTCACCTAACTGTTGGCCGAGTTGCCCATGATAATCAGAACCCCATGAGAAAACTTGACCCCATTGATTTAGAGCTGTGGAATGAGTGGCTCCACATGCCACCCGAACTATGTTGTATGCATCCAATCCAGTAACAGGTTCTAAATAAATTGATAAATTAATGAAATTATTCAGTCAACATACACTTGCTTTGGAAATTGCGATTCAGGCCATGTGTTTTCCATAAATATAATATGTGCATGTCTGTCACTCACCAAAAATATTTGTTATCTTAGAATAGTGCTGAAAATAAAACTTCTAATGCACAGTCTATGTAAATCACCCTGTAGAGAACAAACTCCATCTCATTAAAATAAGCCTTTCTTACCCAAACCAATTTTCGATCCAAAAACAAGGCAGCAAAGTTTTAATGTTGCATAAAGTTTTGATAGAGCTTGGGATTAGAAAATAATTTAAAATTACACATGTGTACGACCTATTCAAAAAACAGGACACCCCCATAAAATATCATTTTTTACTGCTCGATTTAAACAAACGTGTTTCTTTTAATCGTAGTGAGAAAAATTTGAAGTACAGTGACACAATTTTGGGACTAATAGCAAAGCCTACTTGTATATTTAGAAGCGAAAATGAATTATTATTAACTTTTAAAAATAAGCAGAAATTCATCACCGAATTAAGCGCTTTCTGGAGTGAACACGTATCGGCTACATTCCTACCACGTTTGTACGACACACACAGCACAAGGAGACACAAATGGAGCACGAGTTAATTAACTGAATACGAGATGCTGCTTGATAAGAGTGGATAATCAGGATATTACACAGGCACTAGCTTGTTTGGAGTTAAATGTTTGGTGTTGTGTGGATTATTTATGTAAACACCAAACCCCGCAAAATTCGAGG
>NW_026017255.1:0-3321 GCF_020466585.1 Dendroctonus ponderosae
GCCAAAAGTTAGAAAAACGGGCAACATTTTAACCAGTTTCTAATTTTTTTAAATACGGCCAAAAGTTAGCGAGTTATGAGCCATAGAGCTCCCATTATAAAAGTGGGAGTTTTTCTAACTTCCTTGTTTTTGAATCGATTTTGACGCTACGAAAGCCGAAAGTTAAAGAAATGTACGGACTTTTGACTGGTTTTTAATTTTTCAAAATTCTGCCAATACTAAGCGAGTTATGAGCCATAGAGCTCCCATTATAAAAGTGGGAGTTTTTATAACTTCCGTGTTTTTGAACCGATTTTGACGCTACGAAAGCCAAAAGTTAGAGAAATGTTCGGACTTTTATCTCGTTTTTAATTTTTCAAAATTCTGCGAATAGTAAGCGAGTTATCAGCCATAGAGCTCCCATTATAATAGTGGGATTTTTTAATCGATTTCAACGCTACAAACTTATATGGTATTGAACCGATTTCGATGATCTAAAACCGGAAATATAGAGAAATTTTTTCTACTTTCGACCTTCATGTACTATTGAAGATGTCAGATTTTGGGCTTTATACTAGCAAAACCATTTCAAACAATGTTGCCAGTTCAGCCCGCAAATCCTGCATGTCGCCCAACTAACTAATCTGAGTGTAACAGCCAATTTAAAACGCCTGTTTACTTAAAAGTGTGTAAACAGGCCATTAGATTTAAACAGTAACTTTTAAAGAATCCGCACGTGTTTTCAGTGCAAATCGCAAAAACGGTTTTTCAATATTTACGCATGTTTTCTTCAAATTATTTCAAAAATCGTTTTTTAGTTGCCACACTTGAACTGTTCTAATCAGCATTTTCCCGTTAAAAATCCTGGAGTTTTTCGCTGTTTTAAGAGCTTAACGGGACCTGCAAAGGTCACGTTTTGTGTCAAGAAAGAACTGGTTTAAAAAAAAGGTCCACAAATGTCGCTTAATTAACTGGGGCGACCTTTGCAGCTTTCTTATAGGCCGGATCTATTGTCATATTAATTAATATTCATTAATTTCCCGTCCTTAATTGGCCATTTACCATAATCTACAGGGTGTTTGCATATTCAGAAACAAGTGGGTTGATTTTTGGATTGCGGAGTGTTCGAAAACTGACCGAGATGGGCGGTTGCAAATATGTGTATAAGAAAAAGAGAAGCTTCGTTTACAACGCCTGAAAGTTTCGTTGCACTGGTCTTCGTCAGGAATTTGCGGGCGAATTTTGAATGAGAAATCTACTTCAAACCGTGCGGGCTTCTCAATAAAAAAATAATTTTGCGAAAAGCAACAGAGAGAGACAGTTGAAAATATGTGTGTTAGAAAGAGAGAAGCTTCACTGACAATGTCTGAAGGTTTCGTTGCACTGGTCATCATCAGGGGTTTGCGGGCGAATTTTGAATGAAAAAACTACTTCAAACTGTGCAGGTTATTCATTAAAAAAATAATTTTGAGAAAAGCAATGCAGATAGACACTTGCAAATATCTATGTTAGAAAGAGAGAAGCTTCGATGATAACGTCTGAAGGTTTCGTTGCGCTGGTCATCATCAGGGGTTTGCGGGGCAATTTTGAATGAGAAAACTACTTCATACTGTGCAGGCTCTTAAACAAAAAATAATTTGGCAAAAACCAACAGAGACAGAAAGCTTGGGAAGTGTGTGCTAGAAAAAAGCTTTCTCTAAAATTACTTAAAGTTTCGTTACATGATCACCATCCGGTTTTCATTGACAAATTAATATTGCCAAAACTGACAGAGACAGTTGGAGAGTCGTTTCCCGTTAAATTGCTCAAAGTTTCGTTAAATTGTCATCATCAGGAACTTGCAAGCAAGTTTTGCATAAAGGATCTTCGAACTGAGCAGGCTTTTATTAGTTTAGGCAAACTGAGAGAGATAGATAGTTGAGGACACGCGTGTTAGACAGAGAGTCGGTTCCTCTCAAAACCCTGAAAGTTTCGTTGCATGGGCATCGTCAGGGATTTGAGGAGAATAAAAAAACACCCACCGTGACATATGAATTATTTTTTACACAAACCGACAGAGACGGACAGTTCGGAATATCTGTGTTAGAAAGTGAGAAGTTTCTTCAAAAGTCACTGGATTTCGTTGATTGTCATTTCATTTTCCGAAATTTGACAGAGATGGACAGTTTATGACATGTGCATTAGAAAGAGAAAACCGGAACCAAAAATTCAGTGAAAGTTTCGTTGCCTGGTCATCATCAGGCATTTATGGGCAAATTTTGGATGATAAAACCACTATAAACCGGGCTGGCTTTAATTTAACATCGAATCTTGGGAGAACCAACAGAGACAGGCGGTTGCTTATACAAGCATTAGAAAGAGAAAAACGTTTTTAACAGTTTTTGATAGTTTTGATTGCACGGTCTTCATCAGAGACTTTTGGTCGAATTTTCAAAAAAACAACTACAAACCCCACAAGCTTTTGTAAAAAAAATTATTTAGAAAAATAAGGAAAAAACATGAAAAAGAAGAATTTTGAATCTTGGAAAGTTTCGTTCCATCGTTATCATCAGGCACCAGTGAGGGAATTTTGAGAGAAAAAAACTATTTGAAATCGTGTAACTGAGCAAATAAACTTGTAAAAAAACTACAACTAAAATAAATCAATAGATATAGAGACTTGCAATTTTTACATGCGAAAGAGAGAAGATTCAGTTGCAACTTTGGCAAGTTTCGTGCCATGGCCATCATCAGGGACCAGTGGACGAATGCTGAAAAAAACGACTTCAAACTGTGCAACTGAACAAACAAACTTGTAAAAATAAACCAATAGTTATAGAGACTTGTAATATTTCCATTGAGAAAGAGAGAAGATTCCTTTGCAACTTTCCCAAGTTCCGTGCCATGCCCATCATCAGGAACTAGTGGGGGAATTTTGAAAAAAAAACAATTTCAAACTGTGCATATAGACAAAGAAACTTGTAGAAAAAAATTGCAACTAAAACAAATCAATGGATATAGAGACTTGTAGTACCGAGAAACTGAACGAAGAAACTCAAAGAAAAAAATTACAATAAAAATAAACCAATAGTTATAGAGACTTGTAATATTTCCATTGAGAAAGAGAGAACATTCCTTTGCAACTTTCCCAAGTTTCGTGTCATGGCCATCATCAGGAACTAGTTGGAGAATTTTGAAAAAAAAAACAATTTTAAACTGTGCATATAGACAAAGAAACTTGTAGAAAAAAATTACAACTAAAACAAATCAATGGATATAGTGACTTGTAGTACCGAGAAACTGAACGAAGAAACTCAAAGAAAAAAATTACAATAAAAATAAACCAATAGTTATAGAGACTTG
>NW_026017256.1:0-3195 GCF_020466585.1 Dendroctonus ponderosae
CACAAACACCAGTATTCGAGGTTATGAGAACAGGTTGACATTTCGTCAACAAATCTTGTTGAATTTACAGTTTATCCTTGTCTATCTTATTGTCAGTCTGTATAGTTCCATGGTTACCGGAGTTTTAAATTATTACGAAGCCACAGGTATTTGCGCAATGTTACTTAGGCAGATTACCTTGAAAAACATTGCGGCCGTATTTCTGATATAGTTTTTTGCAAATTTCTCAGTTTTTAATAACAATTAATTTATTTGACTATTTTTTCTGTACTCCTATAACAGCGCCAGACAACACCTCCAGAGGAATGACGCCAATTTTGAATCACCCTGTATATAATAAATACTGGTAACAAGTTGTATAGCTTCAGGATGAAAATCAAAGACATCGTCTTCATTGAATTCGCCGTCGCTAAGGCCTTCAATGTCTGATAATCGACTATTTCGACTCATTATAAACCAGGATCATATAGGTAATACTCAACTGTTGACAACTATAAAAAAGAAAAAAGTACTGTTTTTACCTTCTAATTTTACTCCCCTGACTCAGAGTGCACACAAATGTGTACGTGTTCTTAAAGACAAAAAAATGTGTTTCCGAAAAAAAAAAAAATTTCTAAACTATTTCCACCACAAACAAAACGCCACAAAGATCTAACAGATAATGTTGCAAACGTTACACCATTAATGACCTCTAGCTGTTAGAATTAGAGAAATAAACTTTTGTAGAAAACTCTTAGAGGGTGTTACTTATACTACATGTAACCTTATAATGTACACAAATGTGGACACAATGAACAAGCAGCTAAAATTCTTTCTGAATTTATGTAAGGATACTGATAAATTGATGTACACAAACGTGTACACAGTGACCGAAAGGGCTAGTGTGACATGCTCGCTGCATTTTTCAGAATCATTGCATATTAACACTTTTTCTGATTCCATAGCATTAACATGGATGAGTGAAATAATCAAGATAAAACGCCAGTATTCACTCCCAAAATTGCTATTTTATTGCCAGGAATCGTGTATTCTGCTTCCTGCTGTGTTTGTGCGCCCCCTTAATCCTTCATACCTTGCCCCATATAGACTCAGAACATTTCAATTGCTGTTCCCTAATTAGACTGATGCATTAAATGTGTATCTTAGCCCATATTCGATCCAATTTATTTAGCGAACAAGGGGGTGCAAATTTATCAAACTTAATGCCACCAGAGGGAATCCTGAGGGAGTTGTAATAAGCTTTTGGGGGTTTATGTAACCGTTGACAGGGCTAAACCCGTACTTCTTTAATAATGAACACCTGGCAAATACTGAGCTCGGATTTAGGCCCTTAATTTTCGAAATTTAAATATGGCTTCAAAAATTTTGGCTGATTCAGATGTCGCTCCTACAAGAGAAAGGATTACCCATAAGCGTGAATGCGGCATAGCCAGTCTGGATAGAAATATATCAAGTTTCACCGGGGACATACATTTGCTAGTACGGAATTAGATAGAGCTATCATTTAAAGTGAATAACCATGTTAGTACGCCAGCGGCAACTTGGCTTCGCGAGTAACGTCTAAGCCACATTTTCGATGGAGATATGTGACATCGGCCCTATTTTCATCTTGTTTCCAACATTTTCCCCAGCCCATGGTTTAACCAAGAGTTTGGATTGTAGGCGGATGTTCCAGATAATTTTCCTTAATTAATAATGGGTGGATTTGCTGCATATGGGACTCGGTGCTCGGGTTTTAAGTCTCCAGTTCGTATAGACTACAGTGTTCACTAGTGAAAGATTTGATTTTGATTGACAAATTGATTTTAATTAAAAAATATTCATCTCGTCAAAAGTTCTAGTTACCCAACTTTCGTGCTTTCGAGTCGATTCTTCACCTACATGCTAAGCTGCTCGGAAGCGATCGGATAAAGTAAATTTGTTAGTTTTTCATGCTGCAAAGGAAATCAAGGCGTTGTTTTTGGTTTGTTGTCTAAGTGTTTACACATTCATCTAACAGACTCACTATACGCGGTTACAAGAAAAAAAATCTCCTTCTAGCTAATTATAGTACCGCAAATAACGAAAATGAATTCACTTGAAACGTTCCAAAAAGCAAAAACTCTTGCCGGATAGAATGGCATAAGTAAGCCTAATTTATGCCTCTCTTATGCAAGAAGGTCCTCGGCTGGCACCGCTTGAAATAGAATGTAAAATATTCACACAGTGATATTTAAATACGTTAATTAGACTGCAGCAGTGCTCAAGCTGATATAATAAAGCTTGCATTCTCATTTCTGTTGCATATATGCATATCCTCGTCCTTAGTGCAGGATTTGAAAAATCAACTGGATCTTTTGTATGGAGGACACATTGTTAATGCCTTTTTGGAAGTTGCCACAGTGTTAGAGAAACTTCGAGAAATAACCGCCTGAAAGCAGTCCAAATAATCGTCCCAGCATTTTATTTTCGCAGTTCTCAACCATGTTTCGGCAATGCAAGCAAAGGTGAGTTTGCTCGATCTGTATCAACTGTTTTATTCAACCCTGCGGGACAACAAAGTAAATATCCGCATCCTGATAATATTGACTGATGTTTTTGGAAAACGTTGACCAATAATTATTCACCTGATATCTCAAATGCGCACTGATGTATACAATGGCCTTTACATATTAATCTGGAAGGTTGATTTATACCGAAAAGCCCGAGTTATAATAGTTATAACACTGCCAGTTTTAATCCAATGAAAAAATTGTTATTTAATTAATTTTGTTATACAGGGTCCGCCTTTGGGAACTTACACTAGAAGTATTCGCCAAACAGAAACTACCGGAGTTCTGAAACTTTCAATCCAAGGTAATGATGTTGGGCCTAACCCATCTAAACTATTTTCAAGGCGGTAACACTTCCGGTTATACCGGAAGTAGGTACTTACTCGCTTATTTTTAATGGAACACCCTGTATATTATAAAATTTTTGGCCTCGCGGTAGGATTTTTGAGTCATTTTGTTAAATGAACTGCGTACGAACTTTCAACCGTTGTGGAATAATATCCATTTTTCCAAAAAATTGACTGGTGCAGGCTTGGAAGTAATTCGTTGTTCCGCCTATTTAGGTCAATCAATTTGAATATAACTTTAGCTTGTTCTAGCCAAAGGTGCCATGTCTCAATGTGCAAAAAATGAGTTTTGCATCTCTCATAAAAAAGAAGTTATG
>NW_026017257.1:0-3316 GCF_020466585.1 Dendroctonus ponderosae
CATTTAACTTTAAAGAAACCCACCACTACTCCAGAGGAGAGCCGAAAGCGCACCATTTACCAACTAAT
The DNA here is from genome assembly GCF_020466585.1 of Dendroctonus ponderosae. Lineage (NCBI taxonomy): Eukaryota > Metazoa > Arthropoda > Insecta > Coleoptera > Curculionidae > Dendroctonus > Dendroctonus ponderosae. The sequence goes on from NW_026017257.1 coordinate 69, forward strand.
CAGCAAAGAACAGCAGTATGCCACCTGCCTGCAGTTCGCCATCACCAGATTCGTATCCGCATTGGCAGAGAGGCGGGACTTGCTGACCGCTTCCGAGCATAAAGTGTTGTTCCAAAACTCCGAAGAGGTGATTGATTGGACCAAATAAGCCGCTAGTTGATTGCACGTGCATTTGCAGATACTGCGGATAACTGAAGATATCTTGGACCATCTGGTGCATGAGGATGGGGAAATGGATGCGAGCATACTGAGCAGAGTCTATCGGTGCAAACTGCACGAAATTACTTCGGCCTATAAAAGATACTGTTCGGGGATTAAGAAGGCTGATTGCGTCCTGGCCAATAAGATGAAGAACAGCAATTCGGATTTTGTCAAGTAAATGCAACGCAAACCAGTGGAGGGTTGGATGAATGGTGGCTTTTTTGCTGCAGGTTCATCCAGTGCCCGGCCATTCCCAGAAGGCGACCGGACCTTACCACTTTCATCCACAAGCCCTTGGAGCATTATCGCGAAGCGCTAAAGATTCTCATGGCCATCCAGGGCCACACGCCACCAAAACACGAGGATTTTTCCGCGATTGGTCAGATTGTCCATGAAATGCAGGTAAGCGCCCAAAGAACCCACCTGCAAATGCTGCATCTTCCCTATTTAGGTGACCTACAGGGAAATTACTTCGGAAGGAGGGCTGATGGAGCCCTGCGGGGAAGGCCGCCCGTTACTCTCGGTCCAGGACCTGGAAAATCGCCTGGTTTTCACCAAATGCAAGGTAGAAGACCTGCAGATTTTCCTACCAGGGGCTCATGGGGGTTTGATCTTCTCCAGCCCTTTGTGCTCAACAAACCAGGACGCCAGTGGATTTTTGGGGGCGACTTGGGGCGAGTAGAAGGCCGGAACGTCCGCCAATACTGGACCTTGCTCTTCAGTGACCTCATCCTATTCGCCAGAGCCTCTAGGGATCGGGTTCTATTTATCACCGAAGATCCGCTTCCTCTAGCTCATGTTACTGATATTGTTTTCAACGTTAGGAAAAAGGGTTTGTTCGCTTCTGCTAATGACTGGGGAAAGATTTATTTTTATTTTTTTCGTGCAGATACGGAGTTTAGAATATGCACCAATTCGGATGCCAAAAGGCAGGCCACCAGTCCCACCATCCACTGCGGCCCCGATCTGAGTCGGACCCCGAAGAAGAGCTCCTGCAGAAAAACTGTGATTTTGCGCGCGCCCACCATGGAGCTCAAGGCGGTCTGGCAAAATTTACTGCAGAGGCAAATGTAAGTGGGTTTTCACTGTTTTACTGCTCCAGGGAGTTGAATTGCTATCCTCGCGTTTATAGGAGGTTTTATAGTGCTTTAGCTGCAGAATCAGGCCAAAGTGCCGGTTCGATGTTTCTTAGAAAAGAACCTAGTTTTTCTTAGTGTTAATAGCACTTAGATTAGGATGGTTTTTCTTAGGAATAGGCGAGTTTGGGAAGATTTCAGATTCGAAGAAAACCGCCGGAAATTTTGCGCAATTTGCTGCACTGATACAGGGTGACCCATGGATATGCGCTCGAAAACTCCCTTCTCTTTTTTACAAACTTTTTGCTGGGTATTTGGCCTCAAAAATGTTTGTCTTTAAAAAAGACAGAATTTCCTCATCTCGCACTAATCGACGCAATTTCGGAAATATTTTACGAGAAGGGAGTTGTAGATAAGTTCTATATTGTTGAGGCGGAAAATTTGCCCCTCGAGTCCATATTCCAGGGCCACCATGTACCGGAACCGAAACTAGGTTTACTAATGAGATCCTGCGGCTTTTCCGTTAATACTGCAGAGGATCTCACTAAAAAAATAGATTTTTTGCATTTCCGCAAGCAGCCTCCACCTAAATGCCGGTTTGGATGGAAGCGCACTTAGTTCCCCCATGGAATCGCCGGAGGTTCCCATCAACTCTTCGGTGGGCACTTTGCAGTCGGTTGAAACGAGCTCCATGCGACGTCAGGTGCGTCTACTACATGGCAATATGGCCTTTTTTCACCCCTCGGCAACATATCCAAATGAACACAATCCCCATGAACCCCCATCCCCCCAGAACATCAACACGTCCTGTCGGGTGCGAGTCTCTTCGGATGAAGTTGAAAGCGTCTTCAGCGGGCATGAGGATCTGGCCTCGTCTGAGGTCCTGTTGGAGGCCTTTGAAGAGATCCAGCTGGGGGAGGAAGCCAGCTCCCATCGCTCCCCAATCGTTTCCACTAATTCCACGGCGTTTCTCTCCTCGGGCAAGGGTTCTGTTGCCACCTCCACTAGGCCAGTTTGGTCCAATAAGAGCTCGGAGACTCCCAGCACTTTGGACTCTTCGTCCTTCTACAACCGAAGCCCTGTTGATGAGGTGTTTGATTCGGGTGATCTTCCCAAGTTGTCTTTGGGCCAACCAGCGAGTCCCAGTGCGATTTTGACTCCCAGCAGCGAAGTCTCTGACCAATCAGGCAGCAGCTACGACTTGCGGGACGACTTTTGGGACGTGAGTCAGTTTGATTACGATTTGAGCAGTTTGAATATCGATGGCATGTCCCAGCTGAGTGGCAATTTTAATTTTTGATGCGCGCTCAAAAATAGTTCTCGTCTGCAATAATTCCCAGCCTGAACTAGTGATTGGTTGCCCCTCCTTTCCAAGTTCCGGCTCCCTGCCTTTCCATGGCCAGCCCCTCCTAGAGACTACATAGCTGATATTGTTAATAATTTTTTTATTCGAATGAATCAAAAAGTGCCTTTTTGCGAACAGAAGCGATGATAAAAAAGAAGCACTTTTCTTTAGCGTTCGTTTGTTTTACTTTTACGCACGGACTTTGCCGCACAGTGTGCGACAAAGTAAATGTGACACTTTGAACTTGCCACTGTCATTATATATTTTTTAGTATTTTTATTTAAAAATAACCGAAATGCGTTTTTAGGGAATTACGTAGGTTCATCAACAACTATTGATCCTATTTTCAAGTTTACTTACAATTTGTAAATTGTACCTTTGTTACAAGTTCAGTCTCATAATCGTTTTAATGGCCTACTTATCTACTTTGGCGATGTTGTCACACGTAAAACACGATCTTTTTAAGAAGCGCAAATGGCATGCAGAGTATGCAACATGCATACACCATCCCAAGACCACAGGTGCTTCAAGTTGAAAAAGTACTTAAACTTAATTACAAACTTCAAAACATGACATTTCAAAAAATGACATTGCCACAAAATTTTAAATATGAAATCGATGCATTT
>NW_026017258.1:0-3300 GCF_020466585.1 Dendroctonus ponderosae
TAAACAAATACCTTTTTAAACCACTAGTACCAGCTTGGCCAATTGCTCTAAAAAATCAGGCAAATTATTCCGAAAATTTGCGGCTCTATTGAATATTTTGGAACCGTTGGAAATCACTAAGGAACGTTGATATTTAGTGTAGTTATGTGCAATTGATGTACAATTATGGACTGACACAGAAAAAAGCGCTACACACAAAAACCTTTAGCACTTATGAACCCTTGACAAAATACTAATGAAACAAAAAGCGTTTTAAAGATAATTTCATTACGAGTAATTTGTATATACTTTCCTGAATGTGTTTCAATTCCAAATCAAAATTAATTCCTGGGTTTCAGTCATTTATTGTCTTTATTTATCAATTAAAATACGTTTCGGTGTTTTCTCCATTCTCAATACTCTAAATGTATGCCAAGGCTTAAAGCAGCAACAACGCTACACGTAAAAACTGATGATGGCGGAAAAATACACCGAAACGTATTTTAATTGATAAATAAAGACAATAAATGACTGAAACCCAGGAATTCATTTTGATTTGGAATTACGAGTAATTAACAAAAACTTGAAGCTGAAATCATTTGGTTTGAGAGAATTTTTTTTGGCTGGAATCCTTTCCATCGTTGTCTTTACGTTAGTTTTGTTGATTGTTCTGGCGGCAGAATTCTACTTTACTTGATACTCTGATAGGGTTTTAGCTTCTTTTTTCGTTTCTTTCAAAGCTCTTTTTCCCGAGGCCTAATATCGTTTGATTAGGCAAAGCTGGACAATTTGGTTGGTTGGCTTCCCGTCCAGACAGGACACCAAGTCCTGCCAAAGAAAAGTTGGTACTTTATATTGTTTCATGAATGGTAACATAATGGTTTTGTAGACACTCTCTTACGTAAATGTTCGGTACTTATTGCTCTATTCGTTACAAAAGATTTGCTGCGCTCACCACAGCTACACAAAGCTTCTTGAGAAACTTATTGGGAAACTTTGAGATTTTCTTAGTGCTGAACTCTTCATTCATTCTTCGCGCTAACGTGCTGCGTAAATTTTTTGACCCGGAAGCTGGGAGAAGTCACAAAGAACGTACTCAATCTTTTTTTTGGAAAAAATAAGTTTTCTGCTTCCAGATTCTTATTTGAATTTCTGTTTGGTGTCGTCTGAACTTTATGAAGCCCATCTTTTTCGATTCGACGTATCGTACTCTCACTGCAACCTACTTCATTGCCCGATTCTTCATTTTCCGATTGAACAACCTGCGATTCTTCTCCAATTTCTCGACAACTTCCTTCACTGTTTGTGGGCGTGTAAATTCATTTTCCTACCCTAACGCACTTTTCCAATCTACTCTCCAGTTCTACGCTTAATATGTAAAAATCAATTAGAGGTTTGAAGGAAGATTTTTTGATTTTGTGAACAGTTAGATCGGTTTTTGTCTGTAGCGATTTTTTCTCAGTCCTTAGCAGTAGTAAATATAATTTAAAAAATCACATTCAGTCACATGCCTTAAATAGGTCTGTACCTAAACCTAGCCAATACATGCATAAGCGGTATTCGAAATTGTCAAATTGCGGCCAGTATAAATCAAATGTACCAGCTTTTTTAAAAGAACAAAGCTTCCTCTTAAACAAAAAAGTGTGGCCTCATTTGTCCTCGGATGTATTGTATTGTCAACTTGCTTTACATTTATTTGACAACTAAATAATACACAAGAAACTATGCTCACGAAGATCAAGACAAGATGCTGAAGAAATTGCCCGCTTGAGTGATCTTTACGTGACTGGATTTTGATTGGTGCTGAAGCTTCGAAAAGTATGTGATCTACATTTTAATTGGTTGGTTACAACTTTGATATTATCAATTTTAGGCAACAATGGGATTGACTGACCTGAAAATTTAAAGAATACCGAGTATATAGACATTTACTGACCAAAAGGTATTTTTCCGTCACTTACCGTAGCCATTAGTTGGTAGAGTAGTATTCAGTCTCTTACCTGAAACAAAGACAAATGTTAATATTTAAAAAGTATGATCGGCTCGAAATTCTAAAACTTAATTAGGCACATTTTGTAGGTTGGTGTATTGGATAGACCAACTGCAAACAGTAAAATAGTTAGTTTTAATGGTTATTGGCATAATAAAATGCTGCTTGCAAACTCGAACAACGTAACTAGCGCATTTTAAGAGATCTTATAACTATTTAACGCTGCATCCTCTAAGAGTTCCACACTAGATTTCTGCAAATTTGCCCACCACATTTCACCTATTTTCTTGCACAATTTGCAAAAATCCCCCAATCAAACGCAGGTTTCGAACCACCTTTAGAGACTGCCGGTCTAGGAAATATCGAATTCCAGACATTGAATGGAGGTAATAAGCAGTGGACCATACAAAATTCTACGCTCAGCCCATTTAGAATCAAGTCTGTTTTTCTATGACCTCCCACAAATGTTTGGGCTTTTGTCCAATCTTTACGGTAGGAAAATGGTCAAAGACTGGTGCTTTCTCGCGAGCGGTTCTTTTGATAGCGATATCCTTGTGCTGACCCGAAATAATGCAATGATTTCTGGAGTTTGGAGTCTTCAGTTGGAAGTTTGCTTAATATCGAAAAGGGGAAATTGATTTAACTAGTTTTTATGTCCTGTTTCTTTAGAGAACATGTTCAGAGTACGACCTGCTTTGAGTTGCTGTCTGTTGCAGAAGTTGTAAACAAACTTTTCTCAAATAAAATTTAGAAAATTTCCATAAAATGGAACATTTTGCGTGTGGATTTTCATTGGAGGCTATGTAATATAGCCGTTAGGGCATATGTTTGCATGATTCAGCGTTTCTTCATTTCATCGATCATCAAGAAATAAAGAATACCGGCGTCCGCTAGAATGATTCAATGAGCATATTTTAAAAAGCTTTCATATGAACTTCGAAATTAATAAATAAATAGTATTTTCTCCAAATGTTCTACATTTGCTGCCTGAAATTTTTTTGCTTTAATAATTTTTTGCAATGTGCAAATGACTTATTTGAATAGGACAACTCTTTCAAAAGAGATCTTTAGTACAGTTTTAGACTTATAACGATTTCAATTAAATCATTTTTTTTGTGGTTTCTACTTTTCCAGCAAGACATTTAAAAAACTAAGTTTCCATTTAATCAACGGATTTGTCACACATCTGAAATCTTCAATAAATAATAAACAATCGCGTTTAAAATTGTCGTTTCTTATACAATTTTTTTTTATTTTTGTAATATCGGCGTCCGTTAAAATGATTCAATGAGCATATTTTAAAAAAGCTTTCATATGAACTTCGAAATTAA
>NW_026017259.1:0-3236 GCF_020466585.1 Dendroctonus ponderosae
ATTATGACAATGAAAAACAAAATGACGAAAAACGCTCCAAATAACCGAATTAAATTACAATCGGTTGGAATGAAAGCTTTTTACATGGTCTGACACTTTCCCTAAAAGCCTTCAGATGTGTTCTACCAGTCTCCCCTTCAGGTCTACATATGTATATTAATGTGACTCTATAAAAACCAGATTTATGTATTTTTTCCATAGGAAAACCTTAACCTTGCGCGACATTTGGAGACCACCTAGTCGACACTTAGCTCGGATTCGAAATAATTGCTCCGTAAAGGTCCCGAAAGGGTTACGGATAATTATGAGCTTAATTGGCCATCAAGCTTGGGCTATGCGCCATATTTCAAAGTCCATCAGACAGACTATGCAGTGTTAAACGCAGGATGTCATTAGCATAACTGAGGATAAATCTAGGGAAAAATAGGGTTGGGGGATGCAAAAAATTGATGTTTGTGCCTTCGTCTTTTTCGCTGTTTTCTGGTGCAGTGCAACCCCTTTCTTGCGTTTTAATAAATGGGCATTTTGGAACAATTGCCGCCGCTCGGCTAACACCGAGAAAACTCAGGTTTGGACTGTTTGCACCAATTGGCTTATTTGAAAATTCCGTATATTAGCATACGGAACAATATATAAAGAAAAATATACAAAATATGGTCGAAATAGTGTCTTAACTTCAACTCTAACAGTATTAATTTAAAAAATTTGGAAGACTGAAATAGTTGGAGCTACTAAACGCTTGATCGTCCAAGCCATCCGAATATTAATACCGAAGCAGTAGGGGATAATGTTGGTGAAAATCTCAATTGCAAATTTGAAGAAGATTTTCGAATGTCCATGCTTTCAAAGTCCAATAAACCCAACAACTGCAGCCTAATGAAAGTGCAAAGTAAAGAGCGATCCTTGAAATGAATGAATTATTGAAAGTTAACAAGTGGATGTTGGTTTTTTAAGCAAAATCATCCTAATCGATCAAATAATTTTTACCTTGATTGCTTTGTTAATCATCAAAATTTCCGTGCTTAGGGTTTGGTGAATTCACATGTGATTGTGTGGCATGTTTGATGATTTAAGGCTTGTTGGATCCTACTTTTTAAAGAATGGGCCTCTTCAATCAGTTACTGGTGCCCGCCATGGCGCACAGTTTTTCTATCAGAAAATGTGTTTTAGTCTTTCAAGAATTGAAGTCTTGCGACACCCTTGCACTGATTGTATGCGAATTTGTAGTCGTTAAATGTGCGAAGTAAGAGTTTATAATCAGACTCATATTGACGATTCTATTGTGATGTAATGCCATAGTAGGAGTTTGTACGGCATTGGTTAAATTGACTGCCAATCATGGTCAGTTGATAATAAATCGGGACATCCTGCTGGCCAATGGGAAGCATGGTCTATTTTTTGGGTTCGTACCGGTACATTTCCTATAGGAACAGACCACGCCTACATATGTTTATTGGTTTGGTTAATACGAATTTCCAATCTTTCATCCATTGCATATGTTTATTATTTGCGGAGCAAATTCTAATCAGGACAAGATAATAAACTGAACGGAATTTTTCTCCAAGGAACCAGATGTGAATGTTTCAACACTGAAAGTATACTTTGCGGCACAAAACAAGAAAATTAGTAGCTTTACTACTTCAAGTCACGGTTATTTGTATCTTAATACTTCACATATATAAATATTGAAGTGACTTTTAGAACGAAAATAATTGATTGGTCTCAAAAAACGTGATTGTTGAAAGTTTTCATAAGGAGTGTGTTGTTCAACGGAAAAGATCATCCAATAAGCCCCCACATCGACATAGTTCTTGTGCTCAAAGCTTTTCATCAGCTGATAATATTGAAGAATTTGTCTAAATGGTTTAAAATGCTGTAAAATAAAACTTTTGCAGCTTATCAAAGAACAAAAACTTCGAACCTCGTTCATGTCTCCTTTTTAATTGCCTATACAAGGTGGGCCACCTTATTCCAGACTTTCTTTCGCTTCTCCCACTAGAAAACGATTGTGGTCCTCAGCTCATTTTAAGTGATCTTCAGAGTTTAAGGTGGCCAGATATTAAAATAAGTTGCAACTGTTCCATAGTTATGACCCAAGAAAAGTTATAAAATCAAATTTACTTTTTTTGCCAATAGAATATTGATTATTGAACTCTATATGGAGAATTTGAAGTGAGTTTCAATAAGGTACCATACAGAAAATGTGATCACTTTTTGATTCAATAGAAAAAAATGTGAAATTGTCGGATGAAATTTAAAAAAATTGTAGGAATCGTAAGTCGCCTAATTTACTATGTTTATAATCACTATTAAGTATCATTCTCTATTACGACTTTTCACATTCCTGTAGAAAATTGCAATTATCTTCAAGTATTACGTTTTTCGTCTGATGATGTAAAATGTCGATAAATTTGAGTCGAAAGTCATTTAATTTTAAAACGTTATTTCTCAAACATGCCGTACAAAATACAATCCGTGTTAAAAAGTAAATAAAAACTAGTCAAGCGATTCTACAATTTTTGGATGTTGTTCTCTAGATTTATTTTTTTCCGCATTATATGAAATATATTAAAATTTTCTGTATTATAACTTATTAAAACTTAACTTTAGTTTAAAATTTAATATATCAAATTCTTGCAGATGAGTTTGATGTACTCTCTATCCAGGTAAGCTCAACTCTACAGGGTGGTTTTCAATTAATCTAACAAAATTCTATACAGATAAGTTCTATATTGTTGAGGCGGATTCATTTTTTACAAACTTCTTTTTGGGTATTTTGCCTCAAAAATTTTTGTCTTAAAAAATAGGATAATACAATATATGAAAATTCGCTCTGATAATTCGACTGTGCAAATTGTCAGTTATGTGACTTTGACTTAATCTCATTGTTTAAATTAATAAAGGTAATGTTAATTAATAATTTTGGTGTAAATTTAATTTAGGTGTTTGTTTCTCTGGTCTACTTCAGATTTTAGCATAGGTAACCATGTATGACTTAAATTAAATGAACATGAAGCAACACAATTATTTTGGTTTAGTAAAATTAGTGCGCTTTCTTTAATTTTACGTTTTTTTGTGGATTGTTCTTTTGTTAAAATTGTGGAATTATTCCATTGATTTTTATGGCAATTATCAAATGCATGTTGACAAATGTGTGATTTATGATATGCTCTGTTTTTTATGTATGATTGGTGTTCTTTGAGTCTTTTGTGTAATGGTCTTGAGGTTTCTCCTAT
>NW_026017260.1:0-3296 GCF_020466585.1 Dendroctonus ponderosae
AGAAACATACACCCAAATTAAATTTACACCAAAATTATTAATTAACATCACCTTTATTAATTTAAACAATGAGATTAAGTCAAAGTCACATAACTGACAATTTGCACAGACGAATTATCAGAGCGAATTTTCATATACTCGATTATCCTACTATTGTTACACAATTTATTAACATACTCTTTTTTAGATTCATTTAGGTTCTTTTGATAACGATAGCAGAAAATAGCTATCGAAACGTCAAGGTAATTTTTCAAATTAATTTCGTTACCAATTGGACTTTTCTCTTACAGCTTGAGCCTAAGAGTGTCGCAAGATACCCTCTAGGTGATAGTTCTTGATTACTTTTTGATAAATAATTCGTTCTTATTGCGAAATAGGAGCACTCTTTATCAATCTGTAATAAAAGACGTGAGGAAATTCTGTCTTTTTTAAAGACAAAAATTTTTTAGGCGAAATACCTAAAAAGAGGTTTGTAAAAAAATGAATCCGCCTCAACAATATAGAACTTATCTACGGATATCCTAATATTATTCACAGTAAATTTATTCATGTGTTTGGACAAACCATCACAGTTGTATACGCCCAAACAAGCTCCCACTCTCTTTAGCAACACCGCATGAGTGCAGCCGCAAAAGTGTCAACTGTCAGTGTCAGTACCCGAGAAGTAATTATTGGGATTTTCCAAAATCTATTTCAAATGAACCGGTAGATTTGAACCATTCGCCGATATTCGAGCCCCTTGAAGTGCAAGCACACGATGGGGCAGCACGTTTCCCGAACCGACTTTGAATGGGTTTACACCGAAGAGCCTCACGCAAGCCGCAGGAAAATTATTCTAGGTTAGAACCCTATCAGCACGTACACAAATCAAACAAGGGTTTTAGAGGATTTGTGAGGATTATCCAGATTGATTGATCGGGGTAACTGATTCGAGTGCCTGCTGAGCTTTGATCAATCCTGGGCAAATTCCCGACAATTTCGCCCTTCGCGTTGAATGACTGTAGTGATTCAATGTTTATTTTTAAAATTAGCCACTCCTGAACAGTTTTAGTGAGAAACGGTACTTGATAACGTACTAGGAATAGTAATGGAATCAAGGCTGCCAGGAATAGGTAGTTTTACGTGGCTGTTTTTGCTTCAGAGAAATATCCGCAAATCAAGAGGCTCTTTGGGTTCGACCCCAACTTCAAATGGGTGGTAACGGGGATGGTGCTCACTCAATTCTTCCTGATGTTTGTGCTGAGGAACCGGTCCTGGCCTGTCCTGCTTCTAGTCGCCTACTGCTTAGGGGGAGTCATCAACCACTCCTTAATGTTAGGTGAGTAGAACCAGGGCCTAGTTATATGTTGAGCCTGCTCAATGTTGCAAATTTTCCTTTTCCAGCCATTCATGAAATATCGCATAACTTGGCGTTTGGATACGCTCGGCCGCTGCACAACAGGCTCTTTGGCTTCTTCGCCAATTTGCCCATCGGAATTCCAATTTCCATTAGTTTTAAGAAATATCACCTGGAGCATCACAGAGTGAGTCCATTGCCTTAAACCGCCGTGGACGTTGCGCTTCATTGAAGCCTTTTTCCAGTATCAAGGCGATGAACTGAAGGACACGGACATCCCCACCTACCTGGAGGCCAAACTGTTCTGCACCACGTTTGGCAAGTTCATTTGGGTCATTTTGCAGCCGTTTTTCTACTCGTTCAGGCCCCTGGTCACCTACCCCAAGCCGCCCACTAATTTGGAGTTTATCAACTTGGGCATACAACTGGCCTTTGATGCCATTGTGGTGTGGTTGTTTGGTAGGTTTTGCAGGTTTCTATCTGCATAATTTGGGCTAATTGTTGCGCCGGTTTCAGGCTGGAGGATCTTGGGGTATTTGGTGTTTGGAAGCGTGATGGCCATGGGCTTGCATCCCGTGGCGGGACACTTTATCTCGGAGCACTACATGTTCAAGAAAGGGTACGAGACCTACAGCTACTACGGCCCTTTGAACTTCATCACGTTCAACGTGGGCTACCACAACGAGCATCATGATTTTCCAGCCGTCCCTGGGTCGCGGTTGCCCGAGGTGAGCCCGAAAATTGTGGTTTAGGTTGCTTAATGTTGCACTACTCCTAGCAGTGGGTATGTGGCTTAGTGGTTGGTTTCTCTGTTTGCCTAACGTCTCCCCTGCGCCGAGTCCTTTTTGTATTAAATGTCGTTCCCGGTATGTGCTAACGCTTTAGTAGACTTGGCAAGCGCCCGCTTAAAGCCGAAAACGGCGGTGGTAGTGATTAGTTGCATGCTGGTGGAGAGCAGCGCCCTCAGACTGAGTCTGTTGGCTTCAGGTGAAAAAAATCGCCCCCGAGTTCTACGACGATTTGCCGCAACACCAGAGCTGGACTCAGGTGCTTTACGACTTCATCATGGATCCCGATGTCGGCCCCTACGCCCGAATCAAGCGGAAGAAGCGCGGCCTGAACTAAATCCGTTTTTGCCGCTTTAATCCGGGATTTTGCGCGTATCTAGAGCCACCCGGAGCTGCGGAGTCGCAGTTGATTGTTGATTATTGTATATAGCATACGATTGGACTAAATTATCCTGTAGGTTCATGTGATTAAAATGTGTATTTTTTCTATGCAAACAGCGAGTTTCTGTTTTGTTTCCTACATACTGCGTTGATTTGCAGAACGAGTTCACGTCTTCTGAGGCCAATTACTGGCTCAATGACTGCTTGAAACGGGCCATTAATTATCCGAAGTAATCGATTTATTAATTATGGGATCGCGCCTTGAATGCGGATGATGAAATGTGTAACTGTTCGGTGTGAGAGGTTTAACGGGTTCGGGTCTACAGGCAAAGACGAGTGCGATTTGCTGAAATGCGTGCTTTTTGGTCCGCCGGCTTTCGGCGCGTTTAGGCCGAATTGGGCTCATTTCAATAAATGAGTCGGCCTATGCTTAGAAAGTGCACGGTTGAGCGCACAGGCAAAAAATGACGAAGAGCGCAAAACAAGCACCATTTTCCTACAGGCTGGCACCATGCGGGTACTCGCCTCGGCAATGGCTAAAGCATGTGTCCCATGCATCCGTTTATACGATGGTACGGTGATGCGAAAGTGTTTCTATTGGTTGGAGATCTGTCAATTCGTCCGTCGTCGTACGACAAAATTTTGAAAATTTGTCAAAAATTGTCCGATGATGAAGCAAAATCGAGACGCTGTCCACTTATAGAACAAACATTCCCCCACAGAATATAAAAAGTGACTCTCTAACTTCTCCAGTTTTCGAGGAAATAAATGCCAAACTCCGGCTTGCAAAA
>NW_026017261.1:0-3187 GCF_020466585.1 Dendroctonus ponderosae
TTAAGTCAAAGTCACATAACTGACAATTTGCACAGACGAATTATCAGAGCGAATTTTCATATATTGTATATGTATTGTATATGTATATGTATATGCATATGTATCATACTATTGTTACACAATTTATTAACATACTCTTTTTTAGATTCATTTAGGTTCTTTTGATAACAATAGCAGAAAATAGCTATCGAAACGTCAAGGTAATTTTTCAAATTAATTTCTCTACTGATTGGAATTTTCTCTTACAGCTTGAGCCTAAGTGTGTCGCAGGAAACCTTCTAGGTGATAGTTCTTGATTACTTTTTGATAAATAATTCGTTCTTATTGCAAAATAGAAGCACTATTTATCAATCTGTAATAAAAGACGTGGGGAAATTCTGTCTTTTTTAAAGACAAAAATTTTTGAGGCAAAATACCCAAAAAGAAGTTTGTAAAAAATGAATCCGCCTCAACAATATAGAACTGATCTGTATAGAATTTTGTTAGATTAATTGAAAACCACCCTGTAGAGTTGAGCTTACCTGAATAGAGAGTACATCAAACTTATCTGCAAGAATTTGATATATTAAATTTTAAACTAAAGATAAGTTTTAATAAGTTATAATACAGAAAATTTAAATATATTTCATATAATGCGGAAAAAAATAAATCTAGAGAACAACATCCAAAAATTGTAGAATCGCTTGACTAGTTTTTTTTTACTTTTTAACACGGATTGTATTTTGTACGGCATGTTTGAGAAATAACGTTTTAAAATTAAATGACTTTCGACTCAAATTTATCGACATTTTACATCATCAGACGAAAAACGTAATACTTGAAGATAATTGCAATTTTCTACAGGAATGTGAAAAGTCGTAATAGAGAATGATACTTAATAGTGATTATAAACATAGTAAATTAGGCGACTTACGATTCCTACAATTTTTTTAAATTTCATCCGACAATTTCACATTTTTTTCTATTGAATCAAAAAGTGATCACATTTTCTGTATGGTACCTTATTGAAACTCACTTCAAATTCTCCATATAGAGTTCAATAATCAATATTCTATTGGCAAAAAAAGTAAATTTGATTTTATAACTTTTCTTGGGTCATAACTATGGAACAGTTGCAACTTATTTTAATATCTGGCCACCTTAAACTCTGAAGATCACTTAAAATGAGCTGAGGACCACAATCGTTTTCTAGTGGGAGAAGCGAAAGAAAGTCTGGAATAAGGTGGCCCACCTTGTATAGGCAATTAAAAAGGAGACATGAACGAGGTTCGAAGTTTTTGTTCTTTGATAAGCTGCAAAAGTTTTATTTTACAGCATTTTAAACCATTTAGACAAATTCTTCAATATTATCAGCTGATGAAAAGCTTTGAGCACAAGAACTATGTCGATGTGGGGGCTTATTGGATGATCTTTTCCGTTGAACAACACACTCCTTATGAAAACTTTCAACAATCACGTTTTTTGAGACCAATCAATTATTTTCGTTCTAAAAGTCACTTCAATATTTATATATGTGAAGTATTAAGATACAAATAACCGTGACTTGAAGTAGTAAAGCTACTAATTTTCTTGTTTTGTGCCGCAAAGTATACTTTCAGTGTTGAAACATTCACATCTGGTTCCTTGGAGAAAAATTCCGTTCAGTTTATTATCTTGTCCTGATTAGAATTTGCTCCGCAAATAATAAACATATGCAATGGATGAAAGATTGGAAATTCGTATTAACCAAACCAATAAACATATGTAGGCGTGGTCTGTTCCTATAGGAAATGTACCGGTACGAACCCAAAAAATAGACCATGCTTCCCATTGGCCAGCAGGATGTCCCGATTTATTATCAACTGACCATGATTGGCAGTCAATTTAACCAATGCCGTACAAACTCCTACTATGGCATTACATCACAATAGAATCGTCAATATGAGTCTGATTATAAACTCTTACTTCGCACATTTAACGACTACAAATTCGCATACAATCAGTGCAAGGGTGTCGCAAGACTTCAATTCTTGAAAGACTAAAACACATTTTCTGATAGAAAAACTGTGCGCCATGGCGGGCACCAGTAACTGATTGAAGAGGCCCATTCTTTAAAAAGTAGGATCCAACAAGCCTTAAATCATCAAACATGCCACACAATCACATGTGAATTCACCAAACCCTAAGCACGGAAATTTTGATGATTAACAAAGCAATCAAGGTAAAAATTATTTGATCGATTAGGATGATTTTGCTTAAAAAACCAACATCCACTTGTTAACTTTCAATAATTCATTCATTTCAAGGATCGCTCTTTACTTTGCACTTTCATTAGGCTGCAGTTGTTGGGTTTATTGGACTTTGAAAGCATGGACATTCGAAAATCTTCTTCAAATTTGCAATTGAGATTTTCACCAACATTATCCCCTACTGCTTCGGTATTAATATTCGGATGGCTTGGACGATCAAGCGTTTAGTAGCTCCAACTATTTCAGTCTTCCAAATTTTTTAAATTAATACTGTTAGAGTTGAAGTTAAGACACTATTTCGACCATATTTTGTATATTTTTCTTTATATATTGTTCCGTATGCTAATATACGGAATTTTCAAATAAGCCAATTGGTGCAAACAGTCCAAACCTGAGTTTTCTCGGTGTTAGCCGAGCGGCGGCAATTGTTCCAAAATGCCCATTTATTAAAACGCAAGAAAGGGGTTGCACTGCACCAGAAAACAGCGAAAAAGACGAAGGCACAAACATCAATTTTTTGCATCCCCCAACCCTATTTTTCCCTAGATTTATCCTCAGTTATGCTAATGACATCCTGCGTTTAACACTGCATAGTCTGTCTGATGGACTTTGAAATATGGCGCATAGCCCAAGCTTGATGGCCAATTAAGCTCATAATTATCCGTAACCCTTTCGGGACCTTTACGGAGCAATTATTTCGAATCCGAGCTAAGTGTCGACTAGGTGGTCTCCAAATGTCGCGCAAGGTTAAGGTTTTCCTATGGAAAAAATACATAAATCTGGTTTTTATAGAGTCACATTAATATACATATGTAGACCTGAAGGGGAGACTGGTAGAACACATCTGAAGGCTTTTAGGGAAAGTGTCAGACCATGTAAAAAGCTTTCATTCCAACCGATTGTAATTTAATTCGGTTATTTGGAGCGTTTTTCGTCATTTTGTTTTTCATTGTCATAAT
>NW_026017262.1:0-3270 GCF_020466585.1 Dendroctonus ponderosae
CAACAATAAGTTGATGTGAGAATCAAACACCAAGCAGGGGAAACTACCCCAACATGGGAAAATAGAGATTAGAGCACTGCCAAAAGATTTCAACTTTTAAGATTTTATAATTTAATATTATTTTATATCGATTGAAATTTTGAATTATCACAGAGCCCACATTAAAGATAAATTTTGAATTCGCCCCATGTGAGTTCAATGCAAAATAGGCAAATTCAACACTCATGGAAGAAGCTCCTTTTACATCTTCAAGTTAAACGAGAGCTCAACTTTCATTAAACTTTTAATTAACTTTCATTAAACTACGTGTCAACTTTTACTTGCTTTATAGAGCTCACATTTGTAACAGCAAATTTAACTTAAACGAAAAAAATTAAACAGAATTTAGTATAAATCAGCAAATTGACAATAGGCATATTCCTGATTCCGTTATTAAAACTGTACAAATTTCTGTAAATAGAAGCAATAATGCTTAATAAAGTAAATTTATTTTTTAGGTTTAAGATACCGATAATTACTTCTAAAAGTTTTTGTGTGAATTTTTGTGCGAAAATGCAGTTTTGTTGTTCATGAAAATCAAATATTCTCCAGACTTTTTGTCAGATTTGTCGTTGTTTTAAAAAATAGTTTATTAAAAACATTATTCATATCAAAATTCAGTTTATAATCCAATTTGCAAACAACATTATCATTTAAAAAGCGTAGTGTAAATAATTTATAACTAGTAAAATCGATTTTAAATTAAAAATTCAATGAACAAAAACAGACAATGGATTTTTACCATTAATTTTACCACCGAAACAAAATAGATAAAACGTATTTAAATAATAGGGCGCAAACAAGCAATTGACAAAAATGATTTTCACTCGCTTCGCCCACTCATCGGCAAAGTGAATCAATATATGTACTTTGTTTTCAATTAAAAATGTTCTTATAAACTGACTGCTACTGTTTGCAGTCATGGCTAAATTTTGGAAATTTTTCATTGTATGATGATGTTTTATTAGTAAAATACATGACAAAAATAATTAAATGAAATAAAAAAAATGACAAAATCTAGTTACTTACCTACAAACAAATGTTAATCAATTATTAAAAAAAAATTATTACCTTGCCCATCAAGTATCAAATCGTCTCCCTTAACAGTAACACCGCTTCCTTTGATCTTCAGCAAAGGACCTTTCCATTCAGGATAATCCCATGTCTGTTACTGTGACTCCACTTTCGAGAGAAAGAACCAAAGTTGTCTCAGCTGGTATGTTGAGATCGGAAATGGTCAAAGTTGTGCAGTCGGATACATCATTTAAAATATCATCAAAGCTGCTAATTGTGCAACTTAATACAGCATTAGGCGAAACCAAAACTCCAGCTACGACTGCAGCAAACAAAAATACTGACTTGTTCATGATGGCTGTTCTTATTACGATCGCAGCACATGGACCTTATATATAACTGAACGAAAAACTATCTTGCAGATAATGATCAGTGGTACGTCACTGAACTAGTACCCAACAAATTTCCAAAACTTGCATTTTTTTAAAAAGTTTCAATATCTAGTTGGCCACTTTTAAATTTTTTTGTATTTAAAAAGTTAAAATGTAGTTAATTTGCAACGTGAAGTAGGAAACGACAAATTTGAGCCACTACAGTGTTAAATGAGTATTAGTTTAGATACACTGTTGCCCTAATTGAACTGAACTACTTACAATAATTCAAGTTTTTCTTTTCGTCTTTAGCACAAGGCATTCCAAATATAGCGAATTTAATGTGATTAAATCTAATTGTGCCGATTTATCTTTTTTTTATGCGATTTGGGCAATCATTTTAAAGCGCACAATGCATTCGTGATACGGTATATTTGCGCACTTGGTTGTTTGGTAAAATGATGCAAGTACTTGTTTGCGCTTTTAGCAATAGAAGTTAAATTTATAAAATACACATTATAAATAAAGCGGATCTAAAATCATCAGAACTTATTGTATATTTAACCTATTAGTTCTTTAACAGAAAAATGTGAACAAAAGAACAACAAAAAATTATTAAAAAATTCATAGAAAATCCCCCAGAAACCCTATGTTTTGGAATGCTTTTATTTGGCACTCAAAGTGGACTGTATTTATTTTATAATTATAATGACGACCACTGGGTGTTTTTTACGATACTTTATTTGTGCCTTTTTATATCGAGTCTCTATCAACAACTACTTTTTTGTTTTCAAACATCAACCGTTGCTACTGGTATCTCGAGCTTCAATTATTTAAATTATATTCTCAATTATTTTAACAGCACTAACGATTAACAATTCCTTAACACCCTACATGGACTTATATTTCTGCAAATAACTCGAACACGAAGACAGATGCGAAAAAACTGCGAGAGGTCAGAAAATTCTTAAATTGAACAGCAAAAATGCAAAAACGAAAAAATCTCGGGGTGGGGGGTAAAAGAGGATATGCCTCTAGAAAAAAAGAACAGCCTGTAGATTTTCACAATCAGTCGCCTTACCTACGGAGAAAGGGTCTAAACATCAGCCTACGTTAAAAATTTGAGCAAAATATCTCATAAACTATAGGAGTTAAAGAGAAAATACCAACATTTTTTTGAAACTCTAACACCCTGTATATAAAAAAAAATACATGGAAACTAGATTTGTTTTGAGGTCCTCTACACGACTCTGCTCTGTGTACATAATGTGGATCTCCCTGTATAATGATAATACTATTTATGAAACAAAATAATCTTCAAATGGCAAGGGACGACGCACAAGATGATCTAAACTCAGTATTGCTTTCATCCCCTTTCATTCAGCTCTAAGCAATAATAAAAATTGAAGCTATATAGATTACTAGAATATGT
This sequence comes from Dendroctonus ponderosae, assembly GCF_020466585.1. Classification (NCBI taxonomy): domain Eukaryota; kingdom Metazoa; phylum Arthropoda; class Insecta; order Coleoptera; family Curculionidae; genus Dendroctonus; species Dendroctonus ponderosae. Next base: position 2,857 of record NW_026017262.1, read on the forward strand.
TCGCAAGTCATTACTCAACCAAACGGCACAAAATAACAATGTGACGAAAAGGTGATATTTGTTAAGTTCGTTTTTTTTAAGTACAGGTACCTAAACAGGAGGTARTAAGAGAGAGTACAAACACCAAAGTATAACGTAAAACATTTTAACTAGATCTTAAAGTCTAACTGAAATTGACACACGTATCAGCTAACAGTTAAACAAACACTTTTAAATTGTATTTGAGTACAGAAAACAACACTAATAATGTGTTTATATTTGTCATAACTCCTCCACATAACATGAGAACAGAATTCAAGAAGTACATAATACGAAAACAAAATAGTTCGGGGAATAGATGAATAAAAAAATGAAGGATGCTGAACGAGCTTGCAAGGACGGTACTCTGAATTTAACTTATTAGAATAAAATAGC
>NW_026017263.1:0-3201 GCF_020466585.1 Dendroctonus ponderosae
TTTTTTTTCCGATCACTCTCCAAGGCATACTTTCCAAGATACAGCCGCTTACCATCCTTATTGCGACACCCTGTATATTACGTTAGAAAATCTTATCGAAAATCTAATTTTTCCGGAAAAATCATAATCCTAAGACGCTTTTTGCTTAGATTTCAGTTCAGCAGATTAAAATCCATAACCAACATTGTTAAATACAACAGTATACTACATATGGTAAAAGACTCTATTTTCTGAAGAATTTGCCGGCTGTGGAAATTATTTAGGTCCTATTTGTCCCTGATTCCACAGTACGTTAAGTAGTCGCGCCAAATTTCGTCCAAATCATTGAGATATTAGGTTTACGAACAAGATATTTTTTTCATACTGTGCGTCGTTAGTGCATAGTTAGCAAATAACAAATAAATCAAAAAAATCCCAGAAAATGTTTCCAATATGTTTTAAGTCCGCAATAAATCGTACGATTTATCGATTGCAGTCCGCTTGGTGCTCATATCGGGTGAGCCCACTTTATTGGCCAATAAATCGGGGGAAAGTTGTAGTGTAATTCCGGCATTAATAATTTTTCCAAAAAACAACAATCCTTTAGCGTAGTTTTTTAACTAATACAGCGAGAAAAACGATCACCAAAAGGGAATGTTTACATAGTAAAGCTAATTTTGAACAAATTTATATGTGAAATTAAGCCGTCAGGTCGGGTTTAATTGACTTCCGGTCGGGGTTAGAAGAGCCACATGCATGAACTCCTTTGGCCGATTATTTGGTTAATTTAAATAGGAAAAAATATGTAGTTGTTATAACATAAGACGAGTTTACTTATACAAAAAAAATGTTCATTTGTACCTATTTAAAATTCTATTGCGTGATTTATGTGGCCACTCAGAGAGTTGCTCATAATTAATTTCTACAACATAAAATTAAATCTGATCCGTTTAATACAGATAGTTAACTATTTGTGGAAATAACTACAACTGAAAGCCGTAGATTTTCACACAGCAACACTTTAAATTTTACCAGCTTCCTCCACGTCTCCGGAGATTTGCAAGGAAGGAAATTGGCGCTCCAGTCTTTCTGGACAAAGAAAAAAGCGTCCAATTTATTTACAGTAAAAATGACCTTTTGGGATTGTTTTATTTGTCGCTCTGTTTCCGACTAAGAAAATAATTGTGTTCGTGTGATTTGTCGATTTGCGTGGTTCTCAGGTAAATTACCTATTTAAATATACGTACTAAGCTATCCCTACTTGAGATTGTGAGTAATAGTCAGTAATTGCGATTACGAAATTACGATTAAGAAAAATTACGATCTTTGCTTCAAATTACGAACATTTTTGATATCAAAAATTAAAAGTTATCTTCTCCAATTTTTTGATGAAAAGGCACAGCGGCAATGATGTTTTTTGTCATTAACAGATAGTTACAGGTGGATAGCCCTTGTCAACAATAACACTAATTTGTGTGAATTACTTTGAATTTCCTTTCACAAATTTGCGGATATGCGATTAGTTCAGGGGAAATGCTACAGTAACATAGCAGAAGCTGAAAGAACTCACGCCAACAAATGGCGAGTAAAGTGGTTCCAGAAAAATAGTGGACGACAATTAATGTTCGGGTGCCAGACACAGAGGAACAAGTACTGAATATAATTGCAGCAGAGCCGTTCAGGGGTACTCAGAACATTGCACAACCACTGACACTTTCCCAGGCAACAAATAAATACCGGCTACATTCCTACCACGTATGTAAGATTCACAATAAACCAATGGATTACTGAACACCGGTATAAATTGAGCAGGAGTTAATTAACCGAATACGAGAAGCTGCTTGAGAAGAGTGCRTAATAAGGTGATTACACAGGCACTTGTTTGGAGTTACRGACTCAAATGTATGTTTTTGTAATTTGTGAACAAATTAATAATTCGAGGTTATGTTTCGAAATAGGTTCCGTGATTCAACRATTCCTGTTGAATTTACCGTTTATCCATGCCTATCTTATTGTCACTTTCTCTATTTATCCATGGTTACCGGAGTTTTAAATAATTACGAAGCAACGWRRTATTTACGTAATGKTAATTAGCCAGATTACCTTGAAAATCATTGTTGCCTCTTTTCWAATATAGTTTTTTTTGCAAATTTCTCATTTTCTTTWAATWACAATAWTTTTTYTKTACTATTTTTCTGTACTAAAACACCGCCAGACATCTCCAGAGGAATGACGMCAATTTTGAATCAYYCTGTATATARAAAAAGTTTTTCTTAGGAAGGAWTTYGTATCAAGAAAAGCACRCGTGTCTASATCTTATCAGGGCTGATACAACCATTRRAGGCACAAYAATTTTTGAGAAAAATGMTTCCTGTTTCATAAGACGTTTTTGGAAAAACCCTCACAAKAAAAACAAACCAATCGCGTGTTGTTCTCCYAGCGATCTTCCGAATTGCGCACTTCCAAAACATGCAAACCAGAATCACAATCAAGTAATGAAGCATTACTGTGTGTAGTGTAGTGTAGAGCATCTATAGAAAGACCAGTTAGTCGATAACCTTTTTTGCAGAGAATAAAAATTGTTATTTTTGTTATTGGAATTTAATTTATCTTACTTTGCTGATCCGAAAACCATAACAATCACAGATCTTATTAAATTCGTCAATTTAGCAAACAAAATATATAATCAGTATAGATACAGGGTGATTCAAAATTGGCGTCTTTGCTCTGGAGGTGTTGTCTGGCGCTGTTATAGGAGTACAGAAAAAATAATAAAATAAATTAATTGTTATTAAAAACTGATAAATTTGCAAAAAACTATATCAGAAATACGGCAGCAATGTTTTTTAAGGTAATCTGCCTAATTAACATTGCGCAAATACCTGTGGCTTCGTAATTATTTAAAACTCTGGTAACCATGGAATTATACAGACTGACAATAAGATAGACAAGGATGAACGGTAAATTCAACAAGATTTGTTGACGAATGTATGTAATATAACTATGTAATCTCCTTAATATCCACTCTTATCAAGCAGCTTCTCGTATTCAGTTAATTAACTTCTGCTCCATTTGTATCTCCTTGTGCTGTGTGTATCGTACAAACGTGGTAGGAATGTAGCCCTCGGTATTTATTTGGTGCTTGGGAAAGTGTCAGTTATTGTGCTCTGAGTGCCCCTGGAAGGCCCTCATTCGGTTATGTCCAATACGTGTTCCTCTGTG
>NW_026017264.1:0-46624 GCF_020466585.1 Dendroctonus ponderosae
CAAGGGCAATTTTAACTTTTTTTCTAAGTTAAGCAGTTTACGTAATATGTGATAATTAAAAAAAGTGTTGATTTCTTGTCATTTCAGGATATTTCAGGAACCAATTCGGGTCTCTATCTTTAAAAATGTAGAAGTTACCCATATGAAGATTCAGAAAATGGTCACCCTGTATATATACTTATTGCAGGTGCAGATATATGATTGTTTCAGGAAAAAAACGTGACCTTTGCATTTTTTTTTTCACTTTTTCGTTGTTTATGCAAATAGCACACCTTTTGATATTTGTAGAATACCATTCCCGAGCGATTCCAATAATTATCTAAGTGACGTCACGTTAGAGCAATTTTTAAGCTTTAAGCAATTTAAAGCAAGCGTTAAGTTGGAGGTAAATATTTGAGAAACCTTCGAAACATCACGCAATCCTATTTGTTTTAGTGGTTGCTCCTGTATTCAGAAAACTTAAATTATAATAATATAATTGACAAAAGTCTCAAAATCAACAAAAAAAAACCTCTTAGGCTGTCGAATTAATATGAAGGGTTGTCTTGCCATGATGAAAATGCCCGTGGTTAATTTGCTCCAAACACTTTGAAATAAAGCTATAAATCATACAAGCACCTTGATTGAATCATCCATCTGCCAATAATTACTCTAATGTAGTAAAGTAGCTTCTGGTTAATCTTATTCTCGACTTACTGAAAAAAACCTGTCCAGACGATATGAAAAAATATATCCGTTTCCTTTAACCGTATATGACGGAGTTAAAGTAGACACTTATGCGCGCAAATTAGAACGTCCTCTAATTAGTTTATGATGCTCAAGGATGATGAGTTTTTGTATTGATAGGTGCATTTTGTTGTTGCTTTGAATGTTTTGAACTTGCTTTAATAATTAGCTAATGCATGCAACTGCTTGTTTACTTATCCAATTTCCTTGAGTATAATGTAAGCGGACTTGCAGCTTTAAAAAAAAAGAAAATCACGAATGAGTTTATCAAATTCAATTAAATACGACATATGCACAAAGTGGTAATACATCATACTTGAATGGCACAGGGTAACAGTTCAAAGAATTTTACACGTAAAATGTCTTCCGTCTGAATGAGCAGTAGTTAACGTATTCATATGTTCAGTTTGCCGATAATGCAAATCACGAAATCATTTTTTATTTAGCCCGTAACTCACGATTTCCTTATTTTTATTTTAATGGAAGTTGAAATGTTTTACTTCAACAATTTTTTTTAACAGCTGGATATTTCTTCGGTAAATTACAATAATATGTTCTCAACAATAAACTTGGTAATAACGATGTTTAAATAAATAACTTTTAAGGTAAGTACGTAGAAAGCTAAAAACTTTGACGTCATAAACATGCAGACACACATATTGAATGGATTTTCTCACGGTCATTTAATTTGATGTGGCCTAAACCACGACTCATCATGATAGTTAATGAACTACCATTTAACCACCTGGCCAAAACCGATAAAGAAGATACCGAAAATCACTTTCAGTTTTCAAGGTATTGCGGGATTGCCGCAGTTTCTTTTTTACTTAAAAATAAATTATTTTATTCGAGAGATTTTATTTGAAACATTAAAAACTTATGAAGCAAACATCAGCTAAATGTCTTCTAAATCTTCTTTATTTCCTAAATCTAAATTATTTTTACCACGCAACATCATCATCAGGTAAGTGACATTATACAACAAAGACATTAATAGAGATTTACAGGCATAGCACTGTTAATATCTTGCTGCGTGGGTATCTTGGCTCAACATTTTCTTTTAACCAGGGTAAATAATTTGAATATGCACGGTGAAACTTAAACTTTTGAATTTTTGAACTTTTGGATTTGAACAACATCTGTATTTGGAAAAACTCCAACTTTTGGAAAATTATAACGGGATCCATATACTCATACGTATATTTGGAGGTAGTTTTAAGAATATGCTTTTGAAAACTTACTTTGAAATGTATAACGATGTTTAACATGAATAACGTTTACCTTCTTTGAAGATACGCTAAGTAGATGACTGTCTCATTTTCATTATGAAAGTATTTTTGTTTATTACCAGATAATTGATTGCCTCTTCAGAAAAGATTAAAGCTACCGAATGAAATGGAAGTAGCCGCATCTGAACAGCTGATTGTTGGAGTTATACTGAACGTAGTATCCATAAGAAACAGTTAAGATCGTGTTGGATTTGATAGAAGCAAGCAAAAACACCAAACTAATGTTTGGATGATGAGCTACACTACTACTATCAGTTGTTCTCAGTACAAAATTGTCCTTTTGTTGCAGCTGCATTATAAGGTTGAAACATGTTTGTTTAACAATAAAAACTGATTTTGTAAAGTGAAGTTGAGCACCACCAGAAGTTCAGACGAGAATTACTACAATTTCAATGAAATGAAGCTTTTCAATTATATTGCAGGACAAAGAAGAAATGAAGTAAGAGAACAAGCCAACAAAGCCAGCCGAATCTGAAGTGCACCTCGGGACATTATTTGGAATAACATCAACATGTGCAAAAAGTAAAAGATTAAAATGTACAAAACCTGTATTAGACACATACTAACGTACGCTATAGAAACAAGAGCTGACAACAAAAGAACACAAAAGACGATACGAACAACAGAAATGCAAATACTCAGGAACATCTCAGGGCAGACACCAAGAGAGAGAAAAAGAAACACACATATAAGACACGAATGTAAAGTGGAAAATATAATCAGATGGGGACGCAAACGTAGAAGGAAAGGAAACAGCATAGGGAAGAGTGGCAAGAATCGCTAGAGCTAGATCATGAACAAGACTCCCCCCGGAAGACCGCCAAATAGATGGGTGGAGTCATGGACATTGACATTTCAAGAGAATTAAGTTGGAAAATACAGGTCTAAGGCCAACAACAATAAGAGGAAGAAAATAATTATTTTCATATTGTCCATGGATTCATATGATAACACAGAAGTACTAAGTTGTTATTTAGTACTGTTTTCTTGTCGTTGATTAGTAACTTTAATAAAGAATCTTAAAATTTGTCTTAAATGTGTAAAATTTGTCTTAAATGTTATAATTAATTGTCGTACCCACATTGTTTTTAACAAGAAACTGTAAGAGTCGAAAATTTACTAATTTCAATTGTACTTTAGCCCTTTAATAATTATTGTATAAAATTCAAACATTAATTAGAGACACTCAGCCATGCAGTTAATAGCAATATCATGTTACAAACGGTGCTCTTTTTGTTTTATCAGGGATGTTAAGTCTGGCAGCGTGGAGACCAACCCACAAACCCACTAAACCCATCCGAAATCGAAGCGACCAAGGGGGTCACGTGACCCGTACAAATCGGCACGTGTCATCCGCTGCTTGGGCATTCAAGTCATTACGTAAGCCCCTTTAAAAACCTTTTATTTTCACGGTAAACAGAACGGGTGGAAACGACCTAGCAATTTTTCAACATTTGCGGTTATGCCTTTCAGGAAATATAAATAACTCCTAATTATATGGAAAAATTTCAGTTTTTATTGAAATAAAAAAATCTGAGGGTTTAAGGCAAAGGCTGAGGGTTCAAAACAACTTGAAGCATATTGCAAATGGTGTTCTAGAATTCTTATGTATGGTGAAAAGTTGGTATCTTCTTGAATGGGTTGACTTGAACTGAAAAGTGGTTCCGTCTCGCACTATTTAATACGATATGCCATTCTTATTTCAGGTTTTCTTATTGTAACAATTATCAGTTAACTTTTGTACCTTGATTTTCACTTTTAGAACTTCAAAACCAAAATACTCAATATCGCTGGTTTGCTAATAAACATACAAAAAAGTTTGACAATCACAATTAACAATCACGAGACTTTATTGAATGTTCATTAATAACTCCGTTCAAATCAACGATTCAATTTTTTTATTTAATTCACGTGTGTTTTGAGATATTGATCAATTAATTATCTCATGTCTTACTTAATCCTGACCCTCTTTTCAGCCTTCAAATGACTTGGTTATTTACATGCATGTACAAATATACTACATACCTACGGGGGTCGAAGATGCGTAATTATGCTGCCGCTCGATAGTGACAAATTGGAGCAAAAAAGAGTAGAAGAAAAAGTAAATTGGTAAGTAATAATTTCAAAGCTGTTGCTTGCTATGAAAATATGTTAAATAAGAAGAGCTGTAGAACAGAAGCAGGTTTCGAAGACTGATATTAGGTTTTAAGCTAAGAATTTTTAAGCTTTATAAGTTTTTTTTTGAAGACCAATTGGGATTTATTTGTTCTTGAAAAGTATACAGATTGAACAAACAAACCTTTAGAAAGCTAGACAAAGGATTTTTAAAGGTTTCTTAGGTGGATATATTAATTAATTGGTTGACAATTTTGTACTTAATCTCGCGGTAAAAGGAATATTTTAAGTTGACAGTGAAGGTTGATTTGCTTGGGTTAATTAACCTTTATGGTATGTATATTATTCTAAACTGCTCAGCAAAATTACACGGCCAAATTTGCCCTAACTTTGCAACCTGATAAATTCTGCCTGCTGTGAGCTATTGATTTCTGAAAGTTGTGAGCGTAAAGAAATATTTTTTGGATTTCAACATCATAGGCATAAAGATAGACCTCAAAATGATTGTTCGTTTTTTTCGTTCGATTTTTTTACTATCTTTTTTATTTACGGGGTGATGTCAAAAAATCGACTTTTACGGTGACAACATTTTTCCTCTTGGACGATTTCAAAAATCTACAGCTGCGGTTGAAGCTAAAGCATCATGTAAGAAGATATAAGTATGATAGTCGATTCAAGACAAAAGTTCAATCAACTGAATATCAATTCTGAGAGAAGAAGGTACCAAACATGACGGCCGATCCATATCATAGCAAAGAAATGTGTACCATGCAAAGAAATCTAACTTTTGCTACGGGTAAAAGAGTATTTAGAAAATTCAGATGTGACTCACTTTCAACGCAACCCTATATTTTCAAATCCTACTAGCGTCATTTTCCTAACATTTTTAGCTTCAACATTCAACAAGCTGCTATCAATTCTGTCAAGTATTCTTTCTTATATTTAAATTCTTATGTTTAAATTCTTATACTAAAATATTATGCACATCTACTTATATAGTGGTACATTTAGGTTATTTAAAAAAACTATGGCACATGACTTTTTAGTGTTGACCTTTGTGATTATTATGGTAATCAACCCTTTCAGAAGCAGTAAAAAGGGTAGTTATTGAAAGGGACGACCGGACAATATATTAATTGCCTAAATGGCTTCAGCTTAATTCTAATGGGTTTCATTAATTTATAATTACAACTTATACTAATGTATATATTGTTTCATTTTACCATCGAAATTATACGCTGTTTGTACTATGTGGGCATAATAAAATTTCATTTATCGCTTTTTTGCTCAGCGATTAACCGGACTTTCACATTAGTCGGTTTCGGTTTTTTATTTTTTTTTATATAAAGGTTAACTTCGATTCTAGCAAGAAAATTAAATGTACCACTTATGGTATTACTTAACCACTTAAGACATTTCTATCACTTTAGAATGGATTTTTTATATTCATCTGTGTGGGTTTTAAATCAATGGATTTTGATTGATTTTACAAGCGTATCTGTAATAAGAATAGGCAACTACGATAAATAGTTAAAATAAAAAGAGAAGTAAAAACTATGGCACCTCGCTATGCATCTGTTTTATGTAATGTGTTAAAAGCTACATGCACTTTATCTTCTTAAACTCTTCTATATGATTATTAACATGTTTATATAATTGAAAGGATAATTCAAAAATTTAAATATGGAACATTAGGATATTTAATACAATGTATTATAAATTAACTACTAATTAAAAAAAGATCCTTTCATTTATTTTGGTGCAATGTTCATCTAATGATATTCAGCAATGTACTAAATTAATGTTTCAATTTTCTTTCTATATTAGAAAATACCTTAAATAAGAATAGCCATTCTTCATGCCATAGCCATAAGGCCTTCTTGTAAAGTCTATTCGAATATTTCAAGTTTTAAATTTATACTAAACAAAAGATTTATCGTGATTAAAAATTAGCGCACTTTACTGTAAGCATTCTCTTTGCGTATTTAGTTAGTTGTACAAGAAAAATAGTGAAAAACACGATTCACACGAAAAACTGAAATATTTACAAAAAAGGAAATACATTAAAACGTAACAACACTGCTCCGTCTGTGTGTTATACTTAGTTGCCTAATTGAAGGTCTTCTGAAGGAGGGTGATCTTTATGCAAGTTCGACATTGTTATACATTTTAAGTTTTTAAGAGCATAATTTACAAACTATCCAAAAAAAATAATGTAGCGTTTATGTTTGTGAACAATTATATGTTTGGATGCATGGTTTTTATGGCCTTTTAAAATCGGAATTTTCAGTGCATGCAAGCAAGTTTTGCAATAAGATTTAACTACGCTGATGGTTTACACGTTTCTATTGAACTATTCCATATGTTTTTCAATACCAAATTCGAAAGGGCTGGTACTAAAAAAATCTAATATTATCGGGAAATATTCGCCTATTAAACAAATTCCTTTATTAACCACCGTTCTCCCAAAAAAAATATTTTAGGGCGAATGATAATCAAGCATTATTTGTTAGCCACAAACAGGGTGGACAAAGGACACTCACTGACCAGGCCACACGTTCGGTGTCAATAGTCTGTCAAATTACAAGATGGATATGTTTTCGATAGACCGATAGTAAATGAAACGCCATTCATCCCGCCCTTTTCCGTCAACAAAGTAGAAAAGTGAAAATACCGGGAATGACAATGATCATGTTTAGGGCTTCCGAATTTGATGTATCCGAAACCCTCTAACGAGCCATTTATATTCAATGGATCGAAGGGAATGATGATTTCGATAAATTTAAATATTGGTGAGACCATGAAAGCATATAAATAACGTTAACTTTGAAGGTTGAAACTTTTGTGAATGTACTCGTATGTTCCAAGATTTTAAATACCTACTGCATTTCAGCTTAATATATTAATCAGTTACTCACGGATCAAAAAGTTAATGAATGGCTGTCAAATTGCATCTTATGAGTTCTTAGCAGCGAAAACATAGACATGTTTTGTTGGTCATTATCTAATATAAAACATTTAAAAAGTTTCAAATTTGGAAAATCTATTRATAACGAGTTGATGATTGATCCAATTCGAGGTTGGGAAAGCTAAACCCTGCTATTTGATATCTGTCAAAGGTAAACGTCATCCGAAGCGTTTTTGYTTTAGTTGAAGGTTTGCCATTTTGGAATATGGATCGTTTAACTGTTGAAGAACACTTAAAAATTATTACGTGTTACTATAAAAATGTTGATTCTGCTGTGTCAACGTTGAGGGCTTTCGGAAAGGGTTCGGAAAGTAAAACCTTGCAATTTGACATCTGTCAAAGGTAAACGTCATCCGAAGCGTTTTTGTTTAAGTTCAAGGTTTGCCATTTTGGAATATGAATCGTTTAACTGTCGAAGAACGCGTCAAAATTATTAAATGTTACTAAAAAATGGTGATTCTGCTGTACCAACGTTTAGGGCTTTACGAGCAGATTACGGTCGACATAATCGACCCACAGAGCAAACAATTTCGAACACAGTGGAAACATTTTAAGAGACTGGATCGGTTACTGATATTGTAAGGTATGTGCATCATCGCAACATTCGTTCAGCTGAAAATATCGCTGTTGTTGCTCAAAGTGTGGAGGAAGACCCGAATTTGTCGATTCCCCGACGTGCTCAACATTTGGGCTTGTCTTTCGGCTCATTGTGGCGAATTTTGCAATTGGATTTGAGGCTCCATCCGTACAAAGTCCAACTGACTCAAGAACTTAAGCCTCAAGACAATGGGCAACGCAGAACATACGCAAATTTGGTGGTTGAACAGCAAGCCGTTGATGATGATTTTTCGAAGCGAATTTTCTTCAGGGATGAGGCTCATTTTTCGCTCGGTGGTTACGTGAATAAACAGAACAGCCGTATATGGGGCTTTCAAAATGTTCAAGTGATAGCAGAAAGTCCGTAAAAATGATCCGGTGGTGTTATTGGCCCGTATTTTTTAAAAACGATCAAGGAAGAGCCACAACAGTCAATCCTGAGCGCTATGGACGCATGTTAACCGATTATTTTTGGAGAGAGATTGAAGATTATGATCTGAAAGGCGTGTGGTTCCAGCAGGATGGGGCAACGAGTCATACAACACTGGTAGTTAGAGCTCTATTGCAAGAGAAATTTTTGAGATTGAGTGATGTCAATTGACCGGCAAGATCTTGCGACTTAACACCGTTAGATTTCTTTTTGTGGGGCTATGCGAAATATCGTGTTTACGCCAACAATCCTCAAAGTTTTGGGCAACTGAAAGCCATTAACCGTGCAGTTATGACCGAAACATTACCGGTAATGTGCCGAAAAGTCATTCAAAATTACCTCAAAAGGATTAAGGCCTGTAGGAGGTCCCGAGGAGGACATTTAAATGATACTATTTTTCACGTATAATGGAAAGGTTTAATCTTTATATTGAATTAAAATTTTCGTCTCCATCTGAATATTTTTTGTGATTTTTTAACTTTACTTTCTGAAGCATAAAATGGATATCCCTGTATTACAAGCTGTGTGTCCTATCGCCGACTTTATTTAACTTCTACTTTGAAGAGATATTTCGAGATGCACTGGAAGACTCTCCTGAAGGGATTAAAATGAACTGCGAAAACATAAACAACATCAGATACGCAGATGATGTTGTCCTCGCATGTAGCCCAGCGGATCTTCAAACTCTTCTTGAGAAAATTAATACAACGAGCGAGGAATATGGACCTAGCGTGAACACCTTAAAGAGATAACATATAATCATCAGCAAAAACGCCAAAAAAAAAAASACTCAAGAAMCTATACAACGAGTCGAGAGATACAATTACTTGGGATCAATGGTAAATSCAAAGTGAGATCAATCCGTAGAAATTAAGTRCAAAATCAAGAAMGCAAGAATTAYTCAATAAAATGAAAACATTTTTYGTCAGCAGAAACCTAAGCCTACAACTGAAACTCAGAATGATCAGATGTTACATCATTCCAGTCTATTGTACGRCGTTGAGCCGTGGACCATGACAGAAACCTTGATGAAAAAGCTCGAAGCGTTCGAAATGTGGACATACCGGAGAATTCTGCGMATCTCATGGATCGAGCATATAACTAACGAAGAAGTAGGTACTTAGAAGAATGGGAATAAAAGAATGAAGMGCATTCGCAGTGAAGAGAAGAAAAATAGAGTACTTCGGACTTAATATATATATAATATATAATATGGACTACTACAACTTATTCTACAGGGAAAGRTCGACGGCAGAAGAAAACCAGGAAGACGAAGAAACTCGTGGCTGCAAAACYTACGCCAGTGGTTTGGGATGACATCTTTACAATTATTTAGACAGACAGCTGATTTTCCCGAAATTGAAAATATAAGGTCTCCTCTTTATATTAGAATTCAGCATATTTCMAAATTRTATTTTGCAGAAAATYATTTTGCGTCTYTACCAATTCTGGATCTCTTTTTTAAATGTGATCAGTCCTATTTGCATCAATTTCATAATATCATTAGACTGAACACTTCAWACAAAAAAATTTKAAAATCTTAATACTGTTAATATTGCAGAAATGAACACAATGAAATGAAAAATGAATTAATTTTTCGCTTCCAAAGTATCTTCTTAGCTTTATAAAGTTGTTTTGTTCCAGTGTCACTTGGTTATCTGTCGCTATAATGCTAACTGAATAATAAACACATCAAAATACCGGCTTGACACTTTTTTAATACGTTGAGTGAAAGGACTGAATTAAAGGGTAAAGCATGAATTAAAGGGGTGAATTTAGCGTCGCGCATACTAAAACATTTAATCTATATGTGAGTTGATCGGCCACGCAATTGGAAAGGATTAGGTGATGTATAAAGATAATTAACTTGTAAACGGCTTACATTGTCAGCAATTGCTTTCATCTGTTTTTAAATAATTAAATTTTATTTTCRTTTAAAAAAATTAATTYAATCGACYCACATACATGTAAGAATTYGAACGGGAAATATGAGAGCCGAATATTWAAARAAAATTGCCTAAGTTCAATATAAATGTTTAGCGTTAGTCACTTGACTTGTTTGTTRCTCATAAAGTAAATAAAGAAATTGCAATTTGAAAGAGTGAAACTGATTAAYTTGAAATAATCACCAATCAAGTACTTATTAACTGATGATATGTAAAGTGTATATTATGAAGCTATATTTCGAAAAATAGTCGATATAGTTCWAACAARAATTATTTTTTYTGTGCACACTGGTAGSAATTCCRCCGCAACTATKATTGTKTTCATCAACTATTAATAAKGAAAAATATTTAACAAAAGTCATTAATAACCGAAACTRTTAAAACGTTCAATTAAATGTAAAGAACGCGAATCGGTCTTGCATTATAGTTCATAAAAGAAGCACAATGACAATATTGCACGTTTGAAAGTAGTCAATAGTTTTTCCAATTTTAAAATTAAGTTAAAAATAGATTAAATTTTTAAGGTTTCTTGGAAAAGAAAAGGTGTCACTCAATTTTGTACAATTCAGTTATACAAAAATGCAATTTTCCTACAGGTGATACATTTCAAATTTCAAAATATAAATGCTATCAAATTGATACAGAAATATAAATAATGCATATAAAGCATGCCTTCATTCTTTATAGGAGCATTCGACGCATTTGAATTGTCGCAATGTCCACCTTGTGGAAGTTCCTAATTTAAATTTAGTGAACGCTCAAACTTAAATAAATATAAACTGCAGTATTCTCACTCTAATTTAATCATCGATCAGTGTTTCAAATAAACTAAAACTGAATTGATATTATTTTATTTATAAATTTCGGTTTCCCTCTGGTTTGGGGCAAAAAACTGCTTACTTTAATTTATGTCATATTTAGGTTAGTTATATTTATGTTATTCTGTTTCTGGATTTCATAATTTTGGCCGCAACGAGCTGCTTTTGAGTTGAAGAAAAATTTTACATTACATTACGAAAAAAAAACATTTTCAGTTTTTGATATATCAGTATCTTTCAATTTATTGGCGTGATCATTAAATATTTACTTAATATCTAATTAAGGCCCAATAGTTTCAGCTTTCTGTAATTTAACAAGACGGAATTATGTAAATTAAAAATTAGCAGGACATAAAATTAACTAGATAACAATTCCATACGGTTAAATATATTGCTTCGATGATATTTTTCCAATGTGTTCAAAAGATGCCCTCAGAATAAGTTTTAAATAGCTTTTATTTCTGCAATTATATTCTATGCCCCTCCTTCAAAGCTCTGGGATATGTATCAATATTATTCACCATTAAAAAACAACCAAAAATATTAGTTTGGAGACATGATATTACGTAAAATACAACTTCAAGTGTTCATCTGGTTTCAAATCCACTCACCTTCTTCTAATATTCGCAACAGCAAAAAGCAAAAAAATTAGACAATTTGAGGTCAGCGTAGGATTTCGTCAAAAAATTATTTCGTCGTTAAATTATTTCGTCGAAACAGTCAAACCATCGAACATGACCCAATAAGTCAACTTTCCTTTATCTAAAGCGATATCTATGTGTATTTAAGAAAGCAAAAATTAATCGTTTTTTTCATAACAAGTTTCTATAGGTAAAGAAAATCTATATGTTACCCGTAATGTACAAAATTATCTTGAGTGTTTCGCTTTGATGTAAACACATCTATTGCCCTACTAAGAAATGTTTAACTAAAAAAAAATATTTAATAATTTAAATATTTTGAGAAATACCTAATGTCTGCTGTTCTATTCCCTTTTGTATAGAGTTAAATTGAAGCGATGCTACTTAGTAGGGCGTTTTAATATTTAATTTCACTGCTATTTTCAAGGTTAATATAACGCATGGTGTTATAAACTTCGGACTCCCCCAATCCGGAATAAAATTAAAATACTCCAACTCAACAACTGGTCAAAATGGATAATATCTTGTGACGATCTAAAACGCATCTACTTGAGATAAAACTGTCTGATAAAAAAGATGACGCACCCAAGCTCATTAAAAATTATACAGGACGGCAAGTAGTAATTACTAACGCCAATTAAAAAAGCATATAGATATTGTCGGTAACAGAGATAACCCTAAAATTAAATTGTGCAATATGGCTCGCGTTCTATGTAGGGTGAATTGCTTTTGCCGATGAATATTTATGATTTACGGGAAATTGAGCGTAACTTTTCTCTACCCGTATGTTTCCGCATTGTTTTATATCTCTGTTTATCGGCGTCGCTTTTTCAGGTTCAGCATAGTTTAACAGCTCTAATAAAATATAAACAATTTATTTTATTGTGTCAGTTAATTTGCAATTACTTTTTGAATCTTATAAAGAAAATGTAATCTCAATATAATGTTTGTAAATTTTAGGAACCTGTTTACTTTTATTGCAGTTAGGTATTTTTAAGTTGTAATATTTCAAGTTAAAGATCTTTCATGCAAAATATCCCTCACATTCAGCAATCAGATCTACCACGAGATCAAAACGCGTTTGAAAAGATGAAGCAAAAAATACGATGCACAATGGTGATATTTCGATTCCTTCTTCATTGGCTTTTTCTTCCTATGCAATGAAATGTGTTTGTCAGCTGCTTTAATCCTTTTTGCCAGTCACACGCTTATATTGTCCTATCATATCAAATTTCTATTTCTGCCCTTAACTTTTGAGTAAACCCTCTATTATGTTCAATAAGCACCCTTTCACCTTTGTGGGGATTTTAGCGATTACCTTGTTGTGTGTGTTGAGAATGAATTCGCAAATGTTCCTTTAGAGAAGCGGATGTTTCTGAGTTGACTGGATGTTCTTTTATATCGCATTTAGATATATTTGTATCTAGTAACTTTTACTTGTAGGTATTTATAAAGAAATTCAAGTCAATTCAGAACGCTTTTTGCAAATGTCTAAGCGAGCGATCAGATTAAAATCGCATAGTGCGCTTTGGCAATTAGCAAAATTTAAATTTACAAACGTATACTCCTAAGTGCCTACCTACTTAAACATAACACAACAATTAGAAAAGTTAATTTTCTTTGTTTTAAATTATAGCTTTATTATCCTTTTCTCCTGGGTTCCACTTTCCCATTTAGCTTTGTAATCTCATATTCATATTTTCTGATCATTTTACAGTCACATAATACAATTTTTTTATGATAATCTTCAGTAAAATAATCAATATTTTTTTGCAGGAGTACCTAAGCCACAACTTAATATTTACCTTTCTACCGGGTTTAGGTTGTCATTACTTTTTTTTATAGTTCAAACGTTCTCTTTTCCCTTTAAAGCTTGCAATATCCATCTGTAGAGTAGTAAAACGAATTTTGCCGAAAATTTACCATTGAAATGTTGAAGTTGAAGTGAAAACATACATATTTCAAAAGTATGTCTGTTGCAGAGCATTCTGCCTCAAATACATTTTTTATTGTCATTTTTTTTTAAGTACGGAGAATAAAGTGTAAATAAGAACAATAAAGCTTTGGCTTTATATTTATTTCATAAATTTGCAAATTTTTTATTTCTATTTCACACAGTTCACCACCCAAGATGCAGTGATTTGGACTGGCAGCCTGCAATATTTTGAACAAAGTTTGCAAAGTGGACAAAGGTTTGGAAATATTACAAAAAATGTAGTCTTTCCGCTCATCTAACGTAATATCATGTCACTAAAGAAGGCAAGCTATAATCAGTTTATTATATTCTCATTTATGCAATTCTGCTATTTTGACTAGTATTCGGGGGTGGTTTCGGCTTATATGAAGGGTGGTATTTTGTCCGTTATTTTGTACAATGCCTGCTTGTTGTGCAAGGGCATGTTTATTGAGATTGTCTGTGGGAAAAGTGTTTGATTAGATTTTATTTAGGTGTACCATTTGCAGCTGCAAGTTTTGATGAATGAAATATTGATGACCGGCATATCGTATTGAATATTCATATAAGTACAAACTTATTTCGTATCCTTTTAAAGACATTATGCATATCAACTGAGCAATATTGATTATTATGCATAAAATGTTTTCATTTTACTTAAATAGTCGAAAATTACAAAGCATAGCATGAGGGTAAAACCAGTGTCCGTAATTTATATAATTTATAAATTATTCTACAGCTGGATTGTGACTTTAAAATAAGATGTTAATACATCAACGTGGATCATTTATTTTAAACTAACACTTGAATATGATTAAACTTTGCTTCTACAATGAGATCGATTTTATTTAAATTATGCAATGTTCATGCTGCTGCAAATTTTACCTCCTGGTATAAATCGATATATTTTTACTACTATTACTACTACGATTTACTATTACGAAATAAACGTATTTGATACCAACTTATGTTTCGTCTAAAACTAATAATGATTTTGAGTGAACCTAAATCAAAAAAATATTTTTTTAGTGAAATAGTAAGCGAATCAAACTGTGAAAATAAAAAATCCAAAGAACAACCTTCACAATTTTAATTTAAATGAAAACATATCAATAAGCTACTTCCATAACTAAATCGCCATAAATTTGAAACATTTGTGTCACTAAGATTAAGATAAGACAACAGTGAAACATTTCACTGGTGTCTTATCTTAGTTATTTCCTTACTTTGATGCCTATGAATTCCTACTGATATGAAATAAGAAAAATGATTGACAGTATTTCAAGTACCATTGGGTTTTGAACATTTTTTATTAAATTTCAATTGGATATTTTAATGTGTTAAAGGTGCATTTTCTTTAAGTTTTTTTCTATTTTTTTTTATTTCTACTATCATAATTGTTTAGATATTTTTGGAATCATTATACCGCCATCCATGGATATCTACATAGTAACATTTCAACTGACTAAGAAAGTTTAATAAAAAATTGACCTGCGGATGTCTAAATAAATGTGGAAAAGGTGGAAAATTCTAAAAACAAAATTTTGCTTTTCGAATGGATGGAACCGCGGTGACAGAAACAAACAATATCATTGAGAAAGGTTCGGAAAACAGTATTGTTTTTAATTTTAATATTCGTCCAATAATTTAAATTTTATTTTCAATTTGAGTTTCACATAACGAACACTATTTTTTAGACGTTTGTGTTTTTCGTAAAAATTTGTAGCACTAGCAAAAAGAAGTCTAGTTCCTTACCACGTAGTAACCAATTTATAACACGCGTTAGTCAATAATTATAAAACTCTTGACAATTAATTTCCTTAAAACATTATCGCTTACTACAACATTTGCAGCTAATGCCTGAAATTCTTAAAACATTCGGTTGCTTCAACAAATTAGGACTCTTACATAAGGACAAATTTAAAACGCGTTTCGATATTCCCAAAATTTTTTTTTTTTATTAACTTTGACCATTATTAGCAGAGAAGTCAGACATTTCTTTTAAATAATTGTTAAGTCACATCGTCTTCTTTTGGAGCCAAAGAATGTCGCAGTGCCCTTTTGATCATGTGCTTACGGGACACCCTGTATAATATTGCATATATATTGTTTGCAACCAAGTAAGAGACTGTCACGACGATAGTTAGGAAAGCAGTAGCATTAAGGAAGCATCTATTTTAAGAAAATACGATTAAGGACATACCTTGATCAGCGATGCATCTTCCCATATTACCTTCATAAACTTTTTRGAGCCTYCTTCTGAAACAAAAGAAAAATATCRGTCTAGTGRAATATCAGTATAGTTTAATTATATGAAAGATTACATGCTAAACTCCTTTTAACTTAGTACGCAAGTACGCATGTAGGTAWAAGTTAGTTTGGTTTAGTGCTCAATTCACTTATTTTATCTCATCATTTATCACAAAAATCTGTAWTGAATATAATTCCAATGAAGTAGAAKMWAATCTTCATACTTTAGTGATAAATTTTAATACTAACTTAATTCTGYYAAAGAAACTCATGATTACTGGGATCCGTTCAGTGTAAYTGTAATTTGAGTACCAACAATTAGCTKTAATTTTTGGACATAACACTTCATATCTTCAACAATTATGTAAATCCACAATAAACAACAATRGTTCACCAACAACTATAAATTMGACAGAAAAATAATCTAAAATGCATTATTTGTTATTTGTAGCTGAATGGATGAAYTATTTCAATTACTGCATCTGCATGAAACGAKAATTATTATTAGTAAATGMAACTAAMARTCTGAATTTTGAACTATTTCTCTGAGAAATGKTAGTGAAATTAAATTGTTTTCTTGTTTGCTACCGTTTCAAAATGTRCAAAAGCTATAGTCGATCTTTAATATACAAATTATACAGATATCATGCTAGAAACCGTATCGGTGAACAATTACTAGCAACAMAATTTGRATAATTTGAATGAACTGAATAAAATAAATTGAACAAGCCTAGAAACACGTTTAAAGAGYAAGATTGCTTAAAAAATGATAATAAAAATCTCTTAAGCTACATTTYTKATCTCTCTGGCTCCTAAACCCGTGGTTTTGTGATAAGGTCGATTAGSTAAATGTCCTCATTTTAAGCTCCTGAATATGTGGCAGAATTTAAAATATACACTAATTTGAGATGCCACATGCTCGTTTAAAGCTTCGYTGACTATCTCTTAAAACTGTAACAACAGAATCATAATAAACGTATTTTAAGAACATAGGAAATTAGCTTAACAATATACTGAAATAATAGTTAGTKTATATGAAGCTTCTACTCGGAGATGATTTTTAGAACATATTACATGTATCAGCGATATGACTAATCTAATAAAATAGAGCATTTTAATTTGGTGTCATATGCTACATAATTTGCTGTTATTCTGCAGGCAGTTCAATTATTCCTGTCGCTCTTTAATCCACTAATACCATCCTGAAATAAAAGGAGCACGAATTTATATTAGGGTGCGAATGTCATCTTCAAACATTGCGTCAGCTGCAGAAATGTACACGCGTTCCATCGCACTATAATAAACCCCATTAATGTCCTCTATGACTCTATCTAATCCCCCTTAATTGTTGCAGGGAAAGTCACAGTCTGCAAGGATGCCACAAGACACATGTTCTGCTGTTTCATTGTCTGTCTGACATGAAAATGCATTACGTTCATCAGGATCGTGGCGAATTTCATTGCAGGAAACCCGCTTTGTGCAGGAGTTAATTATCAGCCTGAGTTTTATCA
Organism: Dendroctonus ponderosae; assembly: GCF_020466585.1. NCBI lineage: Eukaryota > Metazoa > Arthropoda > Insecta > Coleoptera > Curculionidae > Dendroctonus > Dendroctonus ponderosae. Next base: position 17,246 of record NW_026017264.1, read on the forward strand.
TCATATGTTGAAGTTTTGGTAAATTATTTCCTTTGTTAAATAATGATATGGTACTTGACGTGTGGCATCACGCTTGAATGTTGAGCTTATGGCGCTGCTTTGTAATTTATATTTAAAAATAGAACAGGCTTATCTATAAAATGGCTATTTTGACATAGAAACATGTGTTAATCTGATGACCGAATGTGCTTTAACATTGCATTTACATTTTTTGTGCACTGTGATTTAATCAAATTCATAGCCAAGCCTTACGAATAAGTCATATACGTACTCCACCGCAGTATATACTGATTCCACCGCTCTTGATGAGGCGTTCAGATTGAATGTGGAACTTCTCTTTAGATCACTTTTGCACGACCACCAGCTCTTTCATAAAAATTTATTTTACGACTCACTTTCATTAAAATTGATCATAATGCTGAATCGAGAGCCCGTGTGAAAAGCAAGTTTCGTATTCCGTCGGAGCAATGGATATCCAGCTGAAAAGACTCAAAGCTTCCTAAAAATCGAACAAAAGTCTGAGAGCCTTTAATTTAGCATGAAAAAGTCTATTCCGCTCTATGATTGGAGATATGTTTATATTTGGCTAGGAAACCCGTTTTGTTCACGGCGATCACCCAAACTAGTTTGCACCAGAAAGTTGCGTTTGAAAATATTTGCGTGCGAACAGACACTTTGTACAAAACAGTCAGCAATGGAAAAACGGAAATTGAACTGCACATGACTCATTCAAAGGGACGACCCAGCCAACAATCATAGCATCACAGGAGAAACTTCAATATCGCTTCATTTTTTTTGAAAAGTTGATGTGCAGTTACCAAACTATTAGTTAACAAAATTCGTCGGCATATACAAGATGATTTGGTGCCAATAAGGCAAGTACGCTAGATTATCCTTTATTTTCTAACTGAAAGATTAAAATTTTCAATTCGCATTGGATCTTTATTGTTTGTTCAAGTGTAGTGGGAGTTTTTTGAGGAGAATGGAGTATGAGGCGCCAGCTTGCAGGAAGTTGGTAAGAATTATTTCTTACATATGGGTCTCTTGCCTTGAAGTGATTTCAGGTTTTCGAGCAACAACTGAAGTTGATGGCATTTTTTATTTATCTTTCTTTCCTCTATCCATTTCAAATAATTAAACTTTAGACTCTGGTTTTGACTCTAGTTGCTTTGTCCCTGGTGGCCATGTAAGATGTATGTGATGCTTTTCGCCTCATATTATCGACTTGTATTTTATCATATTGCTGCATGCCATATTTATTCGACAAGAAACGACGAGGGCCGTTCTGGATTCTGGATTGAGTTTTGAAATTTTTCGAATTTTCTTTTCGTAAAATTTACTTAACTCAGATATTATACGTTAACGAATCAGGTTTTCTACAGAAGACACTTTTGATATGTAAAACTATTAATTTTCTGTTGCAAACTATACTTTTTATTATCTTGACAGGTAATTTGCGTAATTTGCAAGTTTTTTCTTCTTTAAATTACATCCTAAATTGAACTGAAAATCTCAATTATTATCCATTGATACTTTTTAAATAGTTTAAATCAGCACTCAAGGAAAACAAGGGAAGATAAACGTAAACCTTCGAACCTCCAAGTGRTTGCAAAATATATTTTCTGAAGWAATTTCCATYAAGAAAGTGTTAGTASAGGCATTTATAGTTAGTAGAGGMAGGTAGGGAATTTATAACGRAAGTCAGTTGTTGTTATCAACATCAAGARGGGCTGAAACTAGATAATTAGGTACTTTTTYTTCTGTGAATTACGCCCTAAATTAAACGGTTCTTGTTTCTCATGAGGGATAGCAAGTCTTTTCAAAATTTTAATYATCAGRCTTTCCGCAGTAKTTTGTYTTTAAATTAAACTTTACAAATTAAATCTGGCTAAAAAGTCTTAAAAATCAAGATATCAACACTAATGTTTTTCTGTTATAAATCATTTTGCTGTATTCAAATGTTAATTAAAATTGCGCAGAATCCAGATCAAAATGCCTAAAGGTAGGTGGAACTTGTTTATTGCTTTGTGATGGTTTAGCGGATAGCGTGATGGCTGCAAGTGATCCTTGACTACATATTCAGATATTGGCCAGTTTTTGCCAAATTTTACTCTCTATATAAATTATTGCTTCCAAACGATTCGGTTTAGAGAATTTCRGCGGCCAGGATCCGTCCGATAAATTTCAGATTTTTTACCAYTCAGCTTCCTTCAGGCTGTAAGTGGTCCAGATCMAGATTTTAAGCAGACTTCCACCAMATCCACCAAATGAGTGTTTTAAGAAAAATTCGGGATTTTCGGGAATTTTCGGCCCTCTAGATCCATATAGCATTTCTTTTTGTAGAAATATATGGCAATCAGGGTTGAAGGTTTTWTATAGCATTTACGCTGCTCGCATGTGCAGAATTGTGGATATTTGATTCTCGTTAAGACTCATTTTATATAACCACKTTTTCAAAATTAAAGCGCTCTTATTTTCGTAYGTTTTAGAACTTTCTTTGGATAACACAGGTAAGTTTTTCAAGTKCTTTTATTSACTAATTACAGCGTTTTCTTATTGACTAGCGAAWTAAAAGGTTCCACATCATTCTGAGGCAGCAATAGAAAAATAAACGCAAGAAATACTGTTAAGAACGGAATTTGACCTTAATTATAACCGAATGCGTTCAACAGTATTAAATACTCCATAAATCTCRACTTTTTCAATTAGTTCAATTAGTATTAGTTTCCCAAAYATTATTTTTTCAAAAGGTTGCACACCTTCTGCGTTYAAACTCGTTATACTCGCTTGCTGTTGCCGCTATCTAATTTGARGCTGGAATAGTTTTTAAAGCTACTTCTTTGKRCTTTTTTGGGGTTTTAAAACTTGTGAAATATCTYARCATTTWGCGAAGTTACAGGCAAGAATGGAGATATGCGCAAATGAAACAGTCGAACGGTTGGCAATATTCAGGGTTAATTATCTCCCAAACCATTTGCCAATRTCGATTTTTGTCAAGACATATGAACTYTAGGGAAYACAAGTGGCAACCSAGGGCATTTTTCTTTGCCAATAGTTGCGGMTTTATGGACAAATAAGTGCAAATAMCAGTCTAACTTCAAATCYCGTTTTCTCCGAAACTATACACGAAAACCATGTTAATCAAAAGTMACATTTTGGTCTAAATTCGACTCTTAAGTAWCAAATTAGCACATATACGATTTTCAAACAATAATAAAACTTTCCAAATTGAAAAAAATTAATTGYAAAATTTTTTTAAAACTATTGTTGCTGCTAAAAATAYATTTTGGGGTAAAAAAAATCTTAGTGCGCCGCAAAACCWGCGGCAAAAGAGCGTGTTTYCCCCACTGGCGCTGAAACGGTGACCAAAATGAACTTTTGCCATGATATAACTTTTTACGCCAAGTCTATGGGCTTTTTAAGAGTTTTTTAATTTTTGAAAAATGTTGATTGACTGACCGACTTACAGGGTAAAGAGTGGACGTTTGTGCAAGTTTGAGAGTTTTACGCTTGCCAATATTCATAGCCCATTTCTTTCCAAACTGTTGCAAATACAAATTTTCTTATATACAGTGAATGTGTCGAGAATACACTTTGCAAACAGTCTATTTCTACTTTATATTTTATGGTTCTATTTTGTTCGGAAAATCATCTTTTCGACTTTCAAATCATCATATCTTTCAAGTTTTTCAAACTGATTGCAATTTTCCGAGATGCAGTTTTTATAGAAAATCGTACGTTTTTCAACAAATTTCAAAATATCCAAATCGGCGCGTTATTAACAGAATTATGCAGAAAATGCGTCTACATGCAAAAAGTGTCTTTCCAAAAAAGTTTTTACCTGACGTCCACTAAGAAAACCTTGATAACATTTGCCTTGACAAATAGTAATAAATTTTGCAGCAAATGAAAGCTTGTCTATGCACAAATTAAAAGTTTTTATAACAAGAGCGTTTTGAAAAATGTATGACAATTTTTTAATATCCCATCTAGCTCAGATTCACTGAATTGCAAGCACCTAAAAATACTAACACATAAAAAATGATGATAACAATAGCCCTTAATAGCAACCGCAAAATGGTCAAAACAATAGAAACTGGAACAATTAAACAAATATTTTTCCCACGGTATAAGAAAGTATCTTTTATTACCAAGTTCATGGTGGTGTAGTGTTACTGATTGTTTACTGCTCTCGAATAAAACAAAAGTGAAGCGTTTAGACCGTGTTTTGTCTCTGTTATTAGGGGCAGCTAAGGGATGGAGCACTTTAAACCCTTCCGCTAGTTCACTTTCAGTTGGTGTACTTTGCAGCAAGTTTAGCTAATAACTTACCGATTACATATAGCAAGGATTGCATTTGCTAATGAAAAAAATTGAATATAATTTAATTAAAATGAAAGTGCATTCAGAATTTTTTTATATTTAGCCGAAAATGTCTTGAATTTTTGCGACATGTTTTGTTTAACTTATCTATATTTCAAGGCTTTCTCAATCTACGGCAGTTAAGTCTTTTATTTTCTAGTATTTTCAATTCTGCTTAAAATTTATCAAAACTGAGCAAAAGTAATGAAATGTTTCTATTATAACTATTAATCAATAAGTGCCTGAAGTAAGTTAAATCAATTAAATAAAAAACGTAAACATTGAAAAACTCCCTCGATACAGTACTTTAAAATATGACTTCTACATATTCTTTGTCCTAACTTGTAAAGTTTATCTGAAAGAGAATATGCGTTTTTTCGGATTTCCTCGGCTGATCATCACCGAACATATTTTTTTCGATATTAATTTCTATCACAAATATGGTAGCAGATTAGTTTATCTTCGTAAACCTATTCAGTCCACATTTTTTCGAATCTTATTCAAGTTCAATGGATAATAAATAATACGATTTGAACACTAATGGACTGTTGCGAGTGGAGTAATTTTTCTTTTCTCTCCAATATTCGCGGACAACGTTCTTGAAGTGATTTATATTAATTTCGAGTGCTAAAAGCCTGAAAATTTATTAACACATATGCTAAGTGCCGACTCTAATACATAAATAAGGGTATAAGCAATTATGAAAAACAGATTTTGTAAGTGAATATGAGAGCTCTTGGATGCCTGCTGAGTTTGTAAATGGGTATTTGGTAGAAAATATTGTCATGTTTCGGATCGTAAATTACCACAACTAATATTGCAGTTTAGCTCTTTTAACAAATAAAGGTAATTTCATTGTAATCAGAGATTTTTTATATTTCAAATAACACAGGACGTGCCAATACAAAGTCCATGAGAGAAAATCGACATTCCGTGCATCAGCTCTTTTCCAATATGTGTCTATAAACTATTTATCCAACTACTTAACTGCTTTGGATAGCCGGATAAATATGCGGCGACAGTTAAAGCATTTTAACCAATTGCAGTCAATACTTGTATTTGATCTGGAATACACATGTACTTTATAGATGTCCTGAACATTAAATGGAGCAAATTATCTATTAAAAGAATTTTGATTGATGTCCTTTTACATCTATAATTAAATATCATGACCATCACGCATGGGAAAACCCAAAGTTGAGATTCTCATTTGGAAAGTTATCAAACAGACACGTGCTTGCCTTTGGGCTCAAGGTAGCTAACATTTAACAAATGGCGTTTTTATGGTGAGAACGCTGATAACGAATGCCCATCCCCTAAAATATGTCTGAACCTCACAAAATGATTTTCTTAATGACCAATTCTAAATTGCAGAGTGTGTCACGTAATTAAAAACAGTAAAAGTTTTACTGTAAAACATTTGCATGGGGGTAAGAAATAAGTGTAATGTTCTAGATACATACTTTTTTAGAGAAAAATGATCGACATCAACTTTAATGAACTCCTACCAGTATTACAACATAACATTAAGTGTTTTGCATTTTATATTTTCTGTATTTCTATACTTCGGTGTTGATTAAAAGAGCACCTTCTAAAAGTAAATCGACAAAAGAAAAGATACAAAATATAATGAAAATCAATGATCAACTGAAACATAGCACCAATAACATAAGAATGTTAATTTCTTAACTTAACTCTTGAAAAAGTCTCTTGTTTTTTCAAAGRCTAGRCTTGATATCTTTGTGYTGGATGTTAGATATTTTAACTTTACGCCCTGTTTGTCACGATCTAATTTTAATCTATTGTAAAGTTAAGTATTACATTTTTATTGAAGAGTGTAATTATATCTCAATGACGACATTGACTCACTCAAATGTTTCAACTTYACTAAGCTCAAGGCTGAAACCCCTCTGTTTTCCTTTTTAGAGCCCTGAGGATGACCTAAATATAGTCGAAACGTCGGCGCATGAAAAAATAGTGTTTTATTTTTGCCACCATCGGTACGGTTGMTAGGATTCTTCKTATTTYCTTTTTTGTATATTGATATTGTAATACTAGTTTTCCATTGATTCGGTACTCGCTTGGTATCAAGAATTTCCTGAAAAAGTACCGCMATATTTTCAATTATTATTCCTCCTCCATATTTTAGGAGCTCATTGGGTATGCCATCAGGTCATGAGGCATTCCTGTTTTTCTAATTTTCCTGTCGTATTCCGAAGTTCTTCGCTTGTAATTTCTATGATTTGTTCGTTGTCGCCCTTTTCTACTTTCTCTCCTTCTTCCCCGTCTACTGCATGTTTATTGTTCCCTTCATTGTAGAGTTTTTTAATGTAAGCTGTCCATTCTTCTGCTTCTATTTTCTTAAAGTTGTTATATTCATTTACCGGTTGTTTTCTCCCTTTAAGCCTTTTCCACACTTTGCGTTGCGCGCCATGAAGGTCGTGTTCCATCTTTTTGGTAAACCGCGTTCAATCTCTTCAAGTTTCTGATATTAGAGTTTACACGGTTTCTTGTATCTTTGTGTTGCTCATAATTGTTGGGCGTCTTATTACTACAATATAATATATATGCTTTTCTTTTTTCGTACGTTAAATCTCTTATTTCGTTAGTAAACCATCGCTTTGATACTTTTGTTGGATTTAAGTTAATTTTCCTAACTTCTATACTTTCTTTTGCAGCCTGTAATATGTGGGATTCTAATTTTTATCCAGAGCTCGTTTACATTGTGCTATTTTCTAAATGGATTTATTTTTCTTTCTGGAGTTCTTTGTAAAGCCACTTCGTAGTTTGGCCCTCTAAAGACTCTATGTTTAACTTTTCTGTATATTTCGGGGAATTTTTTCAATTTGATTGAAGGGCTTATTGGAATATCGTGACAAGCTACACCTCACAGGCGAAGACGTTAAAACATAATCTATCATTAATCTGTTTATCATTTAAAAACTATGTAAAATATGCCGTTTATATAGTTTTTTGAAACTTTATAGCTCGTTTTCTAAGTGTAATGATTTGTAGCTTGTCGCGTTTTTTCAATATCCGTTTGAATTAATGATAACTCTTCAAACCAAATTGAAATTTGAATGCAAAAATACATTATAATTGCACCATTAAGCCCACTAAGCTTATAAGTTAACATAAGCTAAATGTGCTTGAATTACTTCCGATCTATAGTTTTCTATAGCATCGAAAAACCTCCCTTCCGCATTTATCAGGCCCTACAATCGGTAGTCGTTAAAATTTTTCCACAATAAATCTGACTTTTAACGTAGATATTTGCAGATAACAACTCATTGTTCGCATCAGTTGATGTGAATAGGCACCGCACTATTTGTAACAATTTTTAAATACAGATCTCATAGAATGGGACATAAAAGATTTTATAAGGTACTTAAGAGCTACTTCACCTTAGGTGGTTTGGTGTCGGTTTTATTCTTAGAGAGTTTTTGCATGTGTCTACATATTGCAGTATGTGAAAAATCATAGGGATGTGAGAACCAGTAAGAGCAGTATCAATCATATCAAATCGCATGAGTTTTGGTAGAGAAAACTAGCAGCTTTATTTTTGTTTAACTGTTTTAGACTGCCTTCTTGACCACGAAAAATGTAACTGGTAATAATTAATTACGTATGTATAGGCCACTAGGATTAACTATTTTAAGAGCTAGATTTTAAAGCTAGTTCAGCTATTGTAAAACGACTTTCACTATTATTACATCAAAACTAGTTAAAAAGATGTTTAAAATATTTAAAAGTATATTCTTCTAATATTATATTGTAACGAAATCAAAAGTTGGTTACTGAAAATTTATAGTTTTCGTCGGGTACAGAAATTATTCGCTAAAACTCTTACCGGACTATATGATTTCAGCAACCGTTTTGTTACTTTGAGCTCTTCAAGAACAATACTCCATACTAAGTGGCTTACCTACAATTGCAGTGTTTCAATTTTATTGTTCACAGCTGTCTGACATTTGTGCTAAAGTGCCTCAAATAGAAATAATAAGCGAGGACGAGAAGTCTAAATACTGCAAAAATATATGCAGATAGGAGGATATTTTATTGAGAACGCATCTGCTTTAACCGCATAGTTATTACCTCGGAAACTGTTCACAATATCTGATGAATCCTAGAATCATTTGGATAGAGTGTACCGAAAACCAGAGTAGTTCCTCGTCGGGTGTCAAGCAAAATTAATTACGTAAAAAGTTTGGAAAATCCTGGTCTAAAGCTTAAAATGCAACTAGAGTAAATTAGCCAGTAGTCGGACAGTCATCATAAGTCGAACTTTACCATTTTATTAAACTTCCAGTATTGATGCGGAAACAAATCTAAAATCTTTTCCAGGGAATAGTTTTATGATTTGGCTTCAATTTAAATACAACATTTTTATTTTAGAAACAGACTGCAAATTGTTATTGATTTTTAAATAAAAAAGTGCGTTTTGCTAGTAGTCGAACACTCTCCGATTGACTATGTCTGCACAGTCCTGTATTCCGAATTTCATAATGACCAATAAAATTTTAATACACATTTACAGTTGTTGCACAAATATAATAAATATTTATTGAGTAGTTTTAAAACATAATATTTTTTTCGTAAATCGGTTTTAAAAACAGGAACTAAACTGTCGTTACTATTATCTGTCAGTACTAACATTATTTTATTGTCCATAACAGAAAATGGGTTGTTTAAAAATACCAAGATAAAGAGAAAAACAAATAAATAGTCAGCACTGATAAATTAACATACAAGCAGACATTCAAATGTGTTAGAAAATATGTAATAAGCTAAAACTGTGACTACCTTCTTTGGTAACCATTAATTTTGGTGGATCACACTAAAATCAACACACAATTAAATAATAAATAAGTAAACGGCGCTATCAACTTCTCTTTTTGAACAAGTTTTTTGGACAATGTATAAATCCAAGTATCTTTCCTGGAGCCCAGGAAAGAAAATAATATAATAATAATTGATATCTGAATTAATTAAGGCGATACTGTTTCATGTTTTCAACTTCTCTCACAAAGTTTCAAATATATACGTTTTGTCCGACTTAATGGCGAAGTTAACCTATCGGATATTAATTTTTTTCAGACATTTACTAGATTTATCATAAAATATTACTTTTTCTCAAGAGTAAAGTACCTTTATTTATGAAAATATCAAAATGTGTTATTAGAAAGAATCAGTACCTAGTCAATGTGCAATTGCCCAAACCCAGTCATGCCATGCCATGCGAGTTGGGCAGTTCGCAGAATGCCTAGGCATTTTGCACATTGCCGGAGTTCGTACATTGCCTGTAACATATTAACATATATCTTACAGACAGCATATAAAATCAGACCGTATATACAGGGTGGCCATTTTCTGAATCTTTGTATGGGTAACTCCTACATTTTTAAAGATAGAGAAACCGTTAAATGGACAAAATTGGGCAGAATTCGATTGCCTATTCATTACCGTTTTCAAAATTTAGGTATCCGACTTGGTTCCTGAAATATTATGAAAATACAAGAAATCAACACTTTTTTAATTATCACATATTTCGTAAACTGCTTGACTTAAAAAAAAAGTTAAAACTGCCCTTAGTACAACTCTTTGCGCTGAATACAATAAACTAGCATTCGTTGTCATAGTCAACTTGATTTACGAGATAAAAAATAAAGTTATGTTTTTTTAAATAGTAATCATAGTTGGCTGTGGGCCTTTTAAAATCCTTATTGTTTTCTGAATTTAGCAATATAATTGTTTGTATGTTTTTCTCCTTTTGTTGCCGTAAAACTTCAAAAGAAAATAAAAAATGTGTAGTAGGCTGTGGAAACAAGAACTATATTATCACACAAAGCACAAAACAAAAATGAAATGAATCGTTTAAATTAAATGTTCAAATTGACCTCCGTTTACGGCCAGGCATTTTTTGGCATCTTCTCATTCACCTCGTGAGTTATGTGAAGGTGCACCATCATGTTGAGAATATGTCAATTTTTGATACGATGCTAACGGAAAACTATTCAACATGTCTTCAAGTTAATTTGGTAAAAAGTGTAAATATCTTTCCCTATTTAAATTGTGATTATAAAAGAATGGACCAATAATTTTATCACTAAAAATGCCACACCAGACTTTCACAAAAAAAACACGCTGATCTCGCCTATTTTCAATTAGATAATGATTTTCATTAGCTCAGTAAACATGATTGTGTCTGTTAAATATTCCATTGTTAGTAAACCGAGATTCGTCAGTAAATAAAATGGCGAGGGGAAACTGTAGATCTAATAGCCCTAGCAAACCCTACTAAGCCACCTAGACAAACTGAAGTATTCGAGCAGCATCTCGAGATGATGAGTATTTGCAATAAGGTACTTGAAAGGGTTGAGTTTGTTTTGTTTTAGAACCAAAGAGGCTTCTTCCTTTGAAACATTACATTCCCTGGCCGTTTATCTGATTGATGAATTTGGATTAAAATGGGTGTAAGCTAAAACTATTTCTTCATCTTGTTCATTAACTTCCTCTTTGTTCGCTTTTTAAATGATCCTTATTTTTGACTGATAGCCATATTGCTATGTAATTCTATTACAGGTATAGTAACAGAATAGTATGTCATTCTTTTTTTCGTTAGAATACATTTTCCCGTCTTCTTTGCTAGCAAAAATAATTTACTTAGCAACAATAATACTTTCAACTAATGACATTTATTAACTCAAACTACTACAAAAAGTAAAATAAAGTAAAATAACCATTTCGTGACAATACTTCTAGATGCTTGTTAATGTTTTTCTTTCGAATTTTTACGGTTAAAAGAAGATATAAACATATAAGCAGTTGTATAGTTAAATTCAGAAAAAATAAGGGTTTTAAAAGGTCCACAGCCAACTATGATTACCATTTAAAAAACCAGAAGTTTATTTTTTATCTCGTAAATCAAGTTGACTATAACAACTGATGGTTTATTGAACTCAACGTAAAAAGTTCTACCAAAGGCAATTATAACTTTTTTTCTAAGTTAAGCAGTTTACGAAATATGTGATAATTAAAAAAGTGTTGATTTCTTGTCTTTTCAGGATATTTCAGGAACCAAGTCGGGTGCCTAAATTTTGAAAACTTTGCCCATTTAACGGATTCTCTATCTTTAAAAATGTAGAAGTTACCCATACAAAGATTCCGTTAGAGAACGGCCACCCTGTATATACATGGGATATCGGACACTTTCAATCGGTTAACTTTCCACTTGTATTGGCAGAATCGTAGAATATTGAACAAAACGAACAAATAATATTCAAACGACTTCGCCATTTGGTAATCTTTTGGGGCATCGTAATTTGAGCATAAAATTAATTGATACGCCTCGAAGCTCTACTAAGAGTAAATATACTTAATATAGATAAAAGCGCAAGGATTACACCAAAAATTAATAGGTACCTACTTACCAAGTTTTACTTATTTAATACGTTTCATATTCGCCCTTTGTTGACCTTCTTGTGCAACTGCCACTCGAGTGTTCGTTGATAAGTAATTTTTCGGATTTCCTTCTGCCGCCGTTTTTACGCCTTTTATTTCAATAGATAAAACATATCAAATGAACAAATTGAACATCTTGATAATATTTAACTTTCGCTTCTTGACAACGTTCAGAAGAGGTTAGGAAATGTTTTAATCCAATTGCAATGTGACATTACCCATTTTGTCAGGTGTAATACTGAAACATAAATTAATGATTGTTTAATAAGTATCTTTCTTTTTACATTGTACTTGTGCGGGATTGTAGCTTATCACGTAATTCATAGAATCTTCCAGTGAGAAAGTTAGTTAAAGTTGAAAAGTGCAATTGGTGTATCAAGGCGGCTTAAGTGAAGTTCCAGATCCAAACAGGTAAGTGAATTTCTTTTCAAACTTGTATCTTCTTTTAAACTGAAATATATCGATAACTATGCTCGCTTAAAGTTAAAGTAATATTTTAATTTATCTAGTAAGTACTGCGTAGAGCGGTAAAATTAAATAGACAATTAATTTTACGATTCTCGTCTGCTTCCAACTGAGCAGTTCTCGTTTCATTTCAAGAACTTTTGTAAAATACGATGGCACAGAGCATTATAATATTAGGTAGGAAATATTAAGACATCTAAGCGATATTTTGTCTATTAATCTACACCAAAAACTTATTCTAACAGAGCTAAATCGAAAATTTGGAACGCAACTCTTTACATTTTTTTATTAATTAAGGCTGTAATAAGTTATATAAAATCAAAAATATATATTTCATACATGTGATTATTATTACCACGTATGTATAATGTATTTGATTGAACTGTTGTTTTGGGTAACCGATAATTTGTGTGAGGCTCTGCGAAGTTCTTTTATCTAACTTACTCATGTCAAATTAATGTCTGTCCATTCTGTAATAATAATTATAAATGCTTCAAAATTGACTTTTCATCAGTCCTGTTAAATAAACTAATGCGTGTTATTTGTGAGGAGGGAGTTATTGCTTTAAGCAAACTTCTTAAGGCTTGTTTCAAAGAATTTTATTGCTTATGTTTATTTCTTTATTATTTCTAATGTACCTGTTGAAAGTATCATGCTTGCAGATTATTATATTTGCAGATTACTATTTGTGAAATTAAATTTGGTATCATAATAATTCCTAATTAAATTAAAGTCCCAGTTCCTAACTAGAATATGAACTAGGATATCTACAGAGAGCGCGAACCTATGGCTCCATCACCAATTTCAAATTGTGAGCTCTTAGTGGACGATAAATTCTACTTTTTTTTAGACTGTTCAGTACTAAAAAAGGAAGGTATTTCGACGAGTTTAGAAGATATTCGTAGAAAAACATTTTCTAGACTTTTGGGCGACTTCTGTGGGCCAACTTGTGCAATTTTGAATGCAGTTTCGGTTAAATCGACTATGTTTCGGTCATGTATGTGGGTTCGTGTTAATAATATTAAGCTGATATCTCTAAAAGTTATTATTGGGTCCGTTTTAAGAAAAACTGACTATTCCAAAGGTTTTCCAATTTATATTTTTAATAAAAACTTTGGCATGACATGGTATGGCGTGAAACATAATACGTATTTTCTAAACCTCCAAAAACATTTTCTGCTATACGATATCATTTTTTTATTTTTGCCAATAGCGTAGGTACGGAGATAATTTGATCTGAAACTCATTAAAGAGAATAGCTATAGATCAGTGGTTTTTCGTAACATAAAAACGCCCTCGAGAGCAAATCTGGTTACCAAATGAAATAATTATTTTATTATCAATTAAATTCTACAAATAAAACACCGGATTCAGTTCTTCTTCTTCGTCTTTATTTGAGATAATACAAGATGATAATGTCGTTAATCGGCATTTGCGATTACAGATGCGGAACCCATACCCAAACTAACCCAAACTATAGTTTATAAACTATTCCTCATGTTATTATGTACCGACTGAGGTCAAGGTAAGAAAAGCCATTCTGTAAAGCGCTAAAAGATACAAAATTAGTTAAATGTGTACAAAAATTAAAAATAAAACGTCTCACCTTGGCATATGGCGTTTTAAACCCTTTGAAACAATAATTTTCGTTACAGTCATGAGCGTGAACAATAATCTTTAATGAAACTAATGGGTTTTTCGGGTTTTTAGGCCGTCGTTGGGTAGAATTTCTTCTTGAGGTTTCGCAAGCATGAGTGGTTTGCTTGAAGGCTTACACTGTTTTGATGTAATCCATACCATCAGAACAGTGTAAGCCTTCAAGCAAATCACTCGTGCTTGCGAAACGTCAAGAAGAAACTCTACCCAACGACAGCCTAAAAACCCGAAAAACCCATTAGTTTCAAGGAATGGTCTCGAAAGTCTATCTCTTTTGATAATAATCTTTAATTTTCGTGTGATTCTTTCTTGATTCTATGTGTGAATACTTATGATTAAATTTTGTTTTACTCACAGATCAATTGAAAACTAGAAAAATTAGAAACAAGAACAGAACCATATTATATGGCAAAAAGTTTTCTTAAATAGTGAATAATTTATTTCTTATATCTGTCCCATCATAATCGAAAAGGATTAACACTAACCACAGCAATTTTCAACTTTTTGTTAGAAAACCAATTGTGAAACTAAAGTATGTTGCAGAGAAAATGTTTCTTCCAATTGCTCATCCACCATGTTGCCCAGAGCTTACATATATTCGTATATAGCATCTAACTAAACAGTTAAATAAGGGACCATGCAACTAATTTAATGGGTAATTTTACTGACATTTTAAAAACTATTTCATGTTTTCTTGCTTCCGAGATATTTTTAATAAATCCAGAGCTTTTAATATAGGATAGAAATTTCTCATCGTCGGCAATCTCGCTGATTACTGTACTCCTTAGAGAAGAATTTTTTATCGGATGCTAATCATTTATTCTCGACTCCTGCAACAGAACCGAGGAAGGATGATTGACCGTAATGAGAATTGCTCCGCACACGTTGATGGGAACTGATTTGATGATAGTTTATAAATAGATCGAAATATTGCACATTTTTAAGTAATTTTTGTTTGGGCTACTGAACATGGTTGAAACTAAATCAAACTAAAACGCATTCGGGAGAAAGTTAGAAGGTTAAAAAAATATATTTTTAATAGGAGTAATTTTCAGCAATAACTGGGAAGTAAAATTTCGGAAATAAATGCTTCTAGTTCGAGAAAAATTAGTTATTTTGTGGATCTTAATTGACGTTGATTTTGTTGAACAATTTTGATATAAATATAGCGCTCGATTAATTATTCAATTTCTTACATTTTAATATTTCCTATAGTTCTTTAAATAATTATACAAGTATTTTTAACTTGGATTGAAATCTATTAAAGATGTGAGCATGTTTAAGAAGTTTTTGAAATTATTAAGCAAATATTGCAAGCTCAATACATACATTATATTTCTATTTTCTACGTATGAAATGGTATGCAAAAATTTATATTAGCAAATAATATAGAGACGTTTTCATTTATTATTAGTTATTATGCAAAACGATGTATGAGAATGCAATATCGTATTTTAGATGTGATGCAATATTTGCACCAAAAATGGAAGACGCATCTCGGCGATATAGAAAGCGCAGTTATTATAATCGAATTTTATCAAATGAACAGACAGATTGTGAAGAACATTCAGAAAATTCAAAAAAAGTGAAGGAGACAAATGGAAAAAGGAAAACTGAACAGTTGGACGCAATAGGAAGTGGAAATAGTTTTAATCGAATAACTAACTTATCCGGAAATAACATTTTTGCCAAATTAACGGCCGGGTTGGAAATTAAACCTTGTTGGTACAACTCTGATATCAATAATAACAACTCTCATACGCTTATACAAAGCACCACTTGTGATTATAGGAATAAGTCAAGATGCTCGAATCGTTTCATAGATGATGTCGTATTGAATACATCGGATTTCCCATTTTCATATACAAATAAGTTATCACAATGGGAACGGGATCTCAGTTATTCCTCAAATTCAATTGCCACTCCTGAATTAGACGACTTCTTTGACAAATATTCAAAAAAGCAATATTTGTCGGAAGAGCTGAAATGGAAAAATGACACCCCGAGAGTAGCTGATTCAATTTGTTCCGAAAATTCCTATAACTGTTTCAATGAAAGCAGTCCATTAGAGAGCCTTTCTATTGGGACATTTGCAGCGTCAAAGTCTACACAGGAAGAAAAGAAAAAATATATTCTAACTTCACTTTTACGTGATTTTAAGCAGAATACATCTTTGAAAACTATTGGTGGTTGCTCACGTCGCCATGAAAATATTCCAAAACGGTTAATTAAACCGATCAAAAATAGCATTTCAAAATCAGCAACTGGGGAAGGAAATTGTTTCGTTGGTAAGTATATATTAACGTAATATTCTTCACGCGGTGCAAAATTCAATATATTGTCAATTATCGTAAGAGGGAGAATGTACGAAACACGTTACACTTTATTTGTTATTAAATACATGGAATTTCTAATAAAAACTTTCTTGAGATGTTGCTAGCATGTTTATCGTTATTATTTTTGCTTTGAAATATTGCCTTCAGCAAATTCTTTTGATTTCATTTTCTAGTCCGCAAATTTTACTGGACTTATATATTCTTCTGGTGCCGCCTTCTACTGAATTTTTGCGATCATTCTGGCTATAAGGGTCTGTCTAAGGTCTATATAAATAAGGGTCTGGTACTTCTTCCATACCACTCTCCCAATTTTTGAAGCCACGATGTCCATCTTTGTCTCGGTGCTCGTCGGCCCTCAATTTTCTCCTGTATTATTAGTTGAAGGAATCGATATTTCTTACCCCTGATAACATGTCCGAAGTATTCGAGTTTTCGTCGCTTCACTGTGATTAAGACCTCAACTGTTGTATTTAGACGTAACAAGACATCAGCATTCCGTACTCTATCAGACCAGGTAATTCTAAGTATGCGACAATAAAAATTTCAAAGGCTTGAATCTTTTTGCAATGTTGATCCAACAGTGTACACAACAGAAAATAAGTAGCATTGTCCAGGCGTACTCTTAAACTTAGATTCACTTAGCAACACGTGAGAAGCTGTTTTGTTTTGAGAAATGCACTTCTGGCTTTTTCAATGCTGATCCGTATTTCCTGTCCAATGTCCCATTCACTGTTTAGCTAACATCCCAGGTATTCATAGCGATCAATACTTTGTATTATTTCTTGGTCAACTGACAATTGTACATTTCCAATATTTTGCTTGCTGACTATCATAAGTTTGGCCTTCTTTAAATTTGATGTTAAACCACTGGCGTTACTTCCCTGGTTAATTATTGTTAGTAATCATTGCAGATCCTCAGAAGAACTACTCAATACTCTATCATCAGCATAGCGGATGTTATTTATTGGTCCTATACCATTTACGTAAATTTCTTTTTCGTTTTCGGACCGAGCTTCGGACAAAATAGATTCAGAATAGATATTAAACAATAATGCTGAAAGCAGACTCCTCTCTGGATTTCTGTCTCATCCGGTACAAGATTCTCCCCTGAACAGAAGCTCTTTGATTCCACTATAGATTAGCGATAAGTCTTATGTCACACTAGCTGACCCAGCCCAATGTTTTGAAGGTTTTGTATTATTTTAGAATGTTGTACTTTATCAAAAGCCTTCTCATAATTTATAAAACACATGTATGCTGGGCTATTCATATCTAAGCATCTCTGGACCAGAACTTGCACGCTAAAGAGAGCATCTCTTGTTCCCAGATCATTTCTGAAACCAAACTGTGTGTCTGAGACAGTTTCATAACACTTTTTCACACTTCACTGAATTTATCTGTTGAAGTACATGGTTCATAAGGCTTATAGGACGATACTCGGAGCAGTGTTTGGCATTAACTTTTTTCGCAGCGTGACAAAAGTTGACTTTAACCAGTCCTGTGGTATTCTTCCTGAGATGTATGTTGTGTTGAATAAATCGGTGAGAACCATGGCGACACTATCTTCTGCTAGTTTAAGAATGTCAACGTTGATACAGTCAGAGCCTGCAGCATTACCAGTCTTTGGCTGACGAATGGCCTGTATGATTTCCTCTTTTAAGATAGATATTTGGACCAGTAATCGCCTCTAACCATGTTGTTCAAGTCTATCTTTCTGAAATACTCGCTGCATGTAATGTTTCCATGTATGTAATTTCTCCTTTATATCTGTTATGATGGTGTTATTGTTTCTAAGTAACTTGCAATTTGGGCGTTCCGTGTTCATTCCCAATGTTCCTTTAATTTTTCTTATTCCTTAATGGGAATTAATAAAAGCGACTCCCAGTCTATGGTGGGGGTCATTATTACCTCTGTAATATATTGTATAAGTGTCGGTTGTTGTTTGTCCCGATCCTGGCCATCGTGTTTCGCTGAGTCCCAATATGTCAATCTGTAATCTTGTCATATCGAATACCCTTCTTTAGAGTAAAACTCATTATGTTATGGGAAAAAGGCGGTGCCAACTTGTGCTGTATATGTACTTTTAACGACAAAATATTTTGATAAATAAATTATAAAATATTTATCTAAATATCCAAGTTTTTAGAGAAAATTATTTGTTTTTTAGTATTTTGTCTGTACTTCTTAGGGAATACCTAGAAAGAAATGACGTCAGTTTTAAAGACCCGCTTAATAGTTTTTTATCTAGTATCGTACACTTTGCGTCAATACATTTTCTAACATAAACGTATCAATTTATCTGTTGTTATTTAACCAGTTATAAACAGCTTTCAGATTGAAACATACTACAATTAAGTAAATTAAATCTTTACTCTCTTAAGAAGACTCTTTTTTGACATCGTGCTATATTGTTAGTTATCTTATCATTTTACACTGTAGTTCTTAAAACTACTAAAGGAGTAATTGATTCTTTTCAGTTTGAAATATTGATTGTAGGAAGATCAATGATCAGAAGAAGTGCCACAAACGATTTAGCAATCCCCAAAAATGATTCTGAAAGCAATACGTTTTCAAAATGGCCATTTGCCGAAAAATCGTTTACTAAAAAACCTCCTACTTTAAGTACTAGAAAACAGACTGAATATTCAAACATCCCTAACTCATTGGACAAATTAGATTCATCTTTATTCAAGAATAAATATTCTTTAGTGGGAGACCCTGAAACAGTGGCTCACAATTCAATTGAACCATTGTTAGAGGACAAAGTTACCAGTGAGTCTAGAATCTACATTCTTTTCCATTATATAAATTTGCGCCTGATTGGCAGATTAGGTGCTCGTCAGCTCACTAAAGCTAATTAATTACTAAAACTTTGCTCTTTCTAGGTTTTGTAACCAAAAATTTCAAGTTGCGAAACAAGTTATTTGTTGTATCGGCAAAGTTCAGCTTTACACCAGATATTTTTGTAAAATTCCAGAAGGTCGTAACATTTTAAATGCATGATTTTAAAGCCGAAAAGTTGGAATTTTTAAACTGTTTGGACTATACTTTGTGCGCCAAGTAGCTTCAGACTTTGCGTCAAGTATTGATGATCAATCGGAAAGAGTCTGGCCACTTTAAAGCATTAACAAACCAGTTATTTTTTAGATAATTAGGCAAATTTTATTACCATAATGTAATTCTTCTTATTCTTAGTCAGCCCTCTATCATCCGCTCCTGGACATAGGCCTCTCTCATGCTTCTCCATCTTGTCCCTAAGACTTGTCCTTCATCCTGTCCCTAAGTTAAGCATTGTTTTTTCCATAGCTCGTTGCATTACCTTCAGTTGATTTCTGGTCTTTTCCATCATTTATATTATTTCCAGGGCATAAGTCGCTTCTGGCAATATGCAGGTGTCGAACACTCTCCTTTTGAGGTTTATCGGAATTTCACCATTTCTAAATATCAACTTTTTTATCCTAAGGCTATCCAAGTTAGTCTTATCCTTCTCTTAATCTCCGCTGTTTGATTTTCTTTTCCTATTCTTGTTGTTTATCCTAAACATATCTACTCTCCTACATTTTTGAGTTTTGAACCATCTATGTATATTTGTTCCGAAGTGTTACTTAAGATTTTGGTCTTTGAAATTAATTTTCATTTTAACCCGATCATTTTAGAGGCATCGCTCAGTGGATTTAGCATTTCTTTCAATTCCTGTATATTGCTACTTATTATGACGATATCGTCGGCGAAAAGGAAGTGCTTCAAGTAGGATCCATTTATATTTATGCTTTAGACATTTTCTAGCACCAGTGTTAACAATTTTGGAAATATGCTATCCTCCTGTCGAACACCCCTATTTATGCTGATTCTCTCTGGCTTTGAGTCCTTGTTGATTCGTACATGTAATGAGGCATATATATTTTTTTTCAGCAAGTTTGTGTAGCGAGAATCTATTCTCGCATCGTCCATTGCTTGTGTGAATGCCCACAACTTAATACCACCATAATACCATAATTGGTAAAATTTAAAATATGGTTCATTTAGTATTTTCTGTTAGCAACAAACATAAAGTTTTGTTAAGGCATTCTCAATCAAATAGGTTAATCGTTTAAATACAATGTACTGGTTCATTTTCTTATTGTTGTTGTTTAAACAAATAACACTGTATATTTATCGAATTGAGCAAGTCGAGTTATCTTAATCACTTCTAACCGGCTAAGTAATAGTTATATCTGGTATGTTTTTCCTGTACGTGACTTTACGATTACTTACAAATGACTAACAGTAAATTAATACAGTATTTTACATTTTTAGGAGATTTACTAGTAAACATACGTTTTGATCCAAGAAAAATGGAAACAAGTCTGACATCTGGTGCAACGTTTTGTAAATCTTTGTCATTCAGATCTGCTGCAGAATTAAAAGCTTCAACAACTGTGGGGCTTAATTCACAAAATAGCCACAGAAGTACCGATATTTTTGAACAAAAGAACGTTAACACTTTGAGAGAAGTTTACGGAAACACTTTAAATAGACCATCTCAGGAAACCAACAACGTTAAACCATTTGACGATTTCCTGGCCAAATCCAATATGAACTTTCAAGGCAACAGGAAAGGATCATATTTTTGGAGCACATTAAGTTATGATAGTAAAAAAGACGAACATTCAAACAAGCTTGGTTATCCACATATAGAAAAGAAAAATTCGACATACGATATAGCTAATAAGGAGAATTTACCATTTCGAAAAGAACGTTTTTTTAAGAGAATATTTAACACCTGCTTAAATAGTACCGAAAGTAAGGACATCACAAACACATTAAATATGGATGCACAAGATAGAGTGAGATTAATACATAATGCGAATAATGTAAGGGATACTAATTGTTTCGGAACAACAAATTTGATATCAGAGGTACTAGAAGAATCTCCAGTCAAAGAAAATAATGACTTAGTTGCTGGAAAGCCATCAACGACATGTAATTGGTACGTTTTTAAATCACTACTTGATACTTACTAACACATTTATAAGCACATTCCTAGACTTAGACTGCATTTATTTCATAATAATGCTGTTAAAAGTTATATTTTTTCTTTTAGCCAAAGCGCAATTTGCTGTAAAGATGATATTCAATCTACTTCCCAGATTATGTCACGATCTCAAACAAACATGGAAGTAATTCCTCCTTCCACCCATTCAACTTCCTATTTATCAAATTCCAATGCGATAGTAACTAATACTCGAGGCAATCTTAACAATCCAAGTTCTCTGGATAATGAAACGCTAACGACTCTAAATAGAATTTACGAAAGTAATAAATGGAAAGTTAACTCAGGTGCAGTCACCACAACACATATTTCGGATAATATGCGGATTCCAAATTTAATTTCTAAAAATGCTAGTAAACCACTCAGAAAGCTAGACGAAATTGAATCTGACAACGAGAAAAATGTCAACGTTGCAGAACGATTATTTTGCAATGAAGCACCTTTCCAATGCACCGATGAAACCGCAAAATCGCTTGTTAGGTCACCAAATTCTCGGTATCTATATAGCTACCAAAATAAACCCAATGACCGGCTTAAAGAAAACGATACATCTAAAAATAATAAAAACGAGACGTTCTGCTCACAAGAGTTTAGATGTGACTCATATGAGTTTCCTACTCAGCAGACTTTGACCCAAACCCACCAAACATATGCAGAAAATAATGGTATTTTTTGTTCGCGAAATGACTGCTTCACTCAACCGCAAAGTATCTTACGCAACTCTCAAGAAAATCGAGTTACTTGCAAAAATTCCGAAACAAGTCGAACAGTTAATTGGTCACCAACTTCCATTTTATATGAAGATAACTTATTGAAACAGCTTCTAGACGAAAAACCAGATATTATTAAATCTTATAACAAGCGGAAATCCGAGGACAAACAGTTAGAAAATCAGGATGGAATAATGGCAAAAACTTATATTAAAAAGTGAGTAGCAATACGTAGATATTGTATATTACTTATACTCTACTTCCATAGATAAATTTACTGTTGCTTTTAGATATCGAAAAAACAATATTCGCATTTATAAAATTAAACGACGTTTTCGTACTTCTGTTGAAGAAACGTATGTACCAAAAGAACACAAACTTATTAACAAGTTTCTAAATCAAGCCGAAGGTGATTCCGGGAATGAACTTTTAAATGAAAATGAGGATAGCGAAAGTATTACAACCTCATCGTCATATTTAACAGGCAAGTTCTTCCAAAAGACATTTAGAAAATGTATGATAGCGAAATTTCCGTGACTGCGTTAAATCGTCCAGGTTGTTGTTTAAATAATCGCCAGTAGTACTACTTGCTACTGCTCAAACTGAGAAAGGGGTCTTTTGAAACACACAGCCCAAAATGTGCATAAATACCGGATTTTTTTGATTTCACAATACATAAAATTGCATAATCCATACCAACTTTTTTGTAGTTTTGACCTATAATTTAGTTAAAACAACAATTAAAAAAGCTATGCAGCTCTGCAAAAACAGTTTTGAATTACTTCTGCCTATTTGACAGCATAATAAACCTATATTTATTTCAAATATTAAATTTAAAATGTATTCAAGTTGTTCAGAATATGGAACTTGATTTAATTTAATGCATTACAATTAATCGTTAAGTCACTGGGATCAAACATATTGTCGGTTTCAATTAGCTTCAAATTAAAAGAGAATGAACCTGATTGCAGATGAAACTACTCCTGACGATTTGAGTTCTGATACGAAAAATCGAACAGAATATCAGACGTTTTTGGGAAACAGTATTAATAGAATTTTGAAAGACAAGTCTCTAATTTTCTCAAAGTTTTCCGACACAGTGCCTCTGGAAATTAATAGCTCGGATGTTTTGACTAAGATAGAAGAAATCATGGTACAGCTTTTGTCGGATTATGAGTGTGGCAAAAGTATTTCTTTAAACATTCCATCGATAGCGAACTGCGTGTTTAGAGATGACAGGTAAGGAGATTTACATTTTACTGGCATATAGTAAATTATAAAACATAATATGAAAAGCAGTACTTATTTACTTGGGCCTGTAGGACGCAAGCCATAACTTTTAGATCCGTTGTCAACAACAATATTTGGTTAACATACTATTTTCAGTATATAACAGTTATACACTTATGAATTTTATTTTATGAAGAGCAACATTTTGGATTTTAAGAGCATCCTGCTCTTCCATTGCAGTGTTTGTCTCAGGGTTCAGCTTTCAAGTCAGGGAGGGTCATGTAGTAGAAATGTTTTTGTTGTCTATGAAATTAAAAAAATATCGTTAGTCGACATAAATTCGGCACAAGGTAGTTCATGACCCCCATCACAACAATAATCACATGGTTGGTTATGACATGACATTGGTATCGCTGCGATTCGAGGCGATTCCTTGAGACTGGGGAGGTTTTCGGGTTTTTAAGCTGTCGTTAAATTAAATTTGTTCTGGACGTTTTGCAAGCACGAGTGTGCAACCTCGGAAATGGTTTGCTCGAAATGTTACACTGAACTGAGCAGTTCTGTTCTTACAGATCTCGTGCTTGCAAAACGCCAATATAGAACTTATAATTCACGACGGCTGTAAAACCCGAAAAACTCCCCCTTTTAACACATAAGAAGTTTTTCAGTGATAATACAATGAATGGAAAATTAATTTAGAACCCGATATAATTCGAAAACAAAAATGGTATTATGATTTCTCAATGTTCATATTTGCTTAGAAACATTGTTAAAATAATAATATTTTGTTAACAATTTTCAGATATCAGTTGGTAGACTTAACACGTCGCCATTATGTACTACGGCGGCATACTCCAAGTAACAGGCTGCGTTTCAATTTAATATTATTTATTTTAAATAAAATACGGATTTTACTGCATACAAACTCAAAATTGACGAAAAGGTAAAGCAGCATTAATTTTGAAAGAAAATTAACCTATACTGATAATACTCTCATCCCCATAAAGATTAACATAATTAATTTAATTTTGTTATTACAAACATCTTGCATGACATCCAATTAATGTTCGAGTGGCATCAAGTAATTTTATTACTTCAATTTCAGAGAAATTTATTATCAATTGAAGACGGACGTTTGTACACAAAGGCACACTGATAGCGCCATCCGAATCATAAGCAGAATGCTGAACGTCGGCATGTGGGCCTTGAATATAACTGCCCAAAAAGGCTTAGTTTATGGCAACATGAAATTGGTAATGGATACAGGAGAAACCATAAATTGTAATGTTGCAGGTAGTGGATCAAGTTTGCATTGTATGCTCTATTTATTAAATATGCTATACCAAATTCGTTTGTTTTTGAAAGAATACTGTTATATAATATCGGTTTGTATTGAAACCTGCAAAACCGAAGAAGCGGATTATATTATTATATCCCAGTTGTACAACACTTGTATAAAATGGTTTGAAATCATTAATAAAACAAGAAATTTACTTACTAACTATTGAATTCGTTTATTATTTATTTATTAACTATTAAAAATGAAACATTCTTTAACACACTTGAAAATTTTAATATTTTAAGCAACATTTTGCTTTTAGGAACGTTGGTGCCTAACGATGTAATGAATATTTGTGAAATTCAGTCGCAAGCCTTTTTCATTTTAGTGGTCGAGAAGGAATCTATTTTTAACAAATTACTCGAAGAAGATTTACCAAATAAGTTAACCAAACCTTTTATATTAATAACTGTAAGAATTTTGCAAATTGCCAGTTTCTGTTTCACCCGAAACATAATTAACAAGTTTACGAGAACTTTTATTGTAATATATTTTAGGGTAAAGGATATCCTGACTTGAATACCCAACTATTCTTAAAAAAGTTGTGGATGGTAATGGAGATTCCAGTTTTCATCTTTGTAGACGCAGATCCTGATGGTATTTCTATTATGCTAACGTATCGATTTGGATCGAAGGTAGTGATAATTAAACAGTATATTTGTAAGAATGTAATTAGTCCACGGAAGCGCTACTTTTTATTATCTTCCCCAAAGTCGCCCATTCACATCATGTTGGGTTAAACGTTTAAATAAACGTCAATAGTAGCATCTCAGTGGCAAGTTAAAATTTTTATTAGGCGTATCTCCCCCATTCATCGTGGTGGCCAAAGGTATCCAATTTGAATTTGAGATCCTTTTTATTAATTGTTACTATCTTAAAATAAACTAGACGTTAATATCTACAATTCTTGTATTTAACATTTGCCTCTAAATTTCAAATTAGATGCAAAAATGGGGTGGCCAAAGTTCAATCAATAATCCTGTACATCAGATTGGTATTAGATAATACTAATCAAAATAGTTTCTTTGCTTTTAGACGAATGTTCACCTTTCTGAGTATCTAGCAATTCCAAAAGCTAAGTGGATTGGAGTCTTTCCTACAGAAATCTTAAATGTGGGTGCAAATTATGAAATATTGAACAACAGGGAAGAAAGAAAAGCTACAAGCTTACTTCAACTGCAGTGTGTTCAAGAAAATCCAAAAATCCAAAAGCAGATACAAACATGTTTGGATACTGGCGTCAAGGCAAGCATAGAAGCTTTGATTAAATCAGAATCGTACCTGAGTAACCAGTATCTTCCTTCAAAGTTTTTGCAAAATGATTTAATTTAACTTATACTAAATAACTTGCAAGGAATATTTATTACATTAATTTGAAGAATTGGGGTTTGTTAAGACTAATTAAGTGTATTATACAAGAAATAACTGGAAGTATTAAGCAAACTTACCCAAACCAATTGTGGCTATTAACATTTTACCGAATTTACTAAATTCATTTGCAATTTTAGTTTGGTTTGTGTATGTAAATAAGTATTGAATAAGAGAATATTATATTTAAATTTAGAAAAGGAACTTTTTAACATTTTATTTATGTTTTAATATTTGCTTTAATACAAGCAATCTAAACAAATTATTTTCTTTTTGTCTCATATGCGCTATAAGAGAATATATGAACACGAGTTAGAGAATATAAATTTGCCAAAATAATCTTCGTGCAAATTCCTGATGTGGTCATCTGGTAAGATGTTCTCAATGCCTGTGTGGTGGAAGTTTGAAGAACGGTGGGGCCAACGTTTCGAATAAATTTCAGCAATCAACAACGCTTTTATCACTTAAGTGTTTCTTTGAAAAATGGACAAACACGTCAAAACTTGTGCAATAAATGTGCTGGTACAAAATAACTTAAAAATGACAGAATTATTTGGCAAAATGTTTTTCTAGTAGTGATTGTGAATTCTGTAAAGATCCATGAGCAACTACTATTGTCGCTTTCTATGCTTTGAGCCAAAAAATTTGAGGGTATATTATTCATGTTCGATAAGGGCATATTACAATCTTTTGGAGATGTTATTAAATTATTTTTAAAAGAACAATCTTGTTGCTTATTGTTAGATCCAGTTTTAAGGTATTCAAATTTGGTACCTTTTTGATAGAGGAACGGTTCCCGAATGTACGTAAAGCGGTTTAGCGCCGGTCGCTCACGCAGACGCCCAACAAGGATACGAAACACGCGCAAAAAAAAACACTTTTTTCTAATAATATGCTGCAGCACAACGATAAACCTGCTAAAGCTCTTGTGAAAGAGATTCTTATGCGGAAGTTTTCTTCATTTTCTATCACCACATTGGAATTTTACAACTAACCGCTCTTCATATGCGAAAAAGAAAATATATTAAACATTTTCTCATTGCAATAAGTAGATCTGATTTTTTCTTAATAACAGTTGTTTTGATATCTATAGTTTTTGTAGCAACCGTTTCCATAGCAACTCTTTCCACTCGCCCCTGAATCCATAGCGACTGTTTCGATAGTACATGTTTCTTTCCATAGCGATCGTCCACATAGCGACCAATTCCATAACAACCATTTCCATAGCAACCGTCTAAAGTACCAAGTGTATTAATTTTAGCTGTTTGTACAACCGTATCCATAGCAACCATTTGCATAGAAACCGTTTTTGCAGCATCTGTTTCCACTCGCCCCTGTATCCATAGCAACTGTTTCGATAGCACATGTTTCTTTCCATAGCAATTGTCGGAGACATTAGATTATAATTTAAAGTCTTATCTATTAAATTCCAAGTCACTTAAAATCTCGGCAAGGTAGTTGACCGAAGGGCGATTTCTTTGGGTTGCGCTGGTCTAAAAATATATTCTACCTAAGATCGGCTAACAATAAACCAGGAATCCCTAACTCCACCAAAAAGGGTGGCTTCGGGTCTTTTTCGAACGAACAAGAAGTCGCATACTCGTCTTTATCTATAGCATACAAGTGTACAAGACGTTGCATGAGCAGTTTCTCTGCAACGGGCGAAATTTAATATCATTTTAGACACTAGACAATTCGTTTAGCCATCAATTAAAGTCTACAAACGTGTAATTGTGGTCAGTTCGCATTGTGTAACGGACTCCCTACATTCAAGTGCCAACCAGTGCAGTGAAACCACCAACCGATAACCTTGGTAGCATTGCTGGGGGTGTGTGAGCTGCAGTGAATAGTGGGTATTCCCAGGTGAGTGCATCCTGGTAGAACAAAAGGGTGCGACGGTGTACAAAAGTTAAAGTGTTCCTCCGCCCTTCATAACAAGTGGCAGCCCATTTTAAATAAAATAATTTATTATTCGAAAACGGTTGATTTCACAACTTAAAGTGTAAATGCAAATTTGTAACTTTGTAAATTTTCTATCTAAAGACGTATTAATATACAGGTACTTCCATTTGAAAAACAAAAGTTATATTGCGTTAAAAAGTTTTAGATTGAAGTCGACATTGTTAACACCCTTTAGAATGTATTGATATTTTTATTCAATAGAACTCTTAACAGATCTGTGGTGATTGGAAAGACGAATCAGTTTATTTTGTTTGTATCTTTAACTGCTTTTTTTGCTTTGGCAATGAATTTTTAGATGCCATGTTTTAAAAAACATGGCTAAACACACAGCTAAAGCAAGATTTTACTAAAATGGCAATAATCTGCCAGCGTCGCAAGTAAGAAAAAAACAATTTACGGTGCATATGCAGGCTTTCAAGCTGCATTCCATGAGCTAATGAAAAATGGGTAGTTCTATTTAAAAAAATACACTTTGATCTTGCCTCGCTTTTCTGGGACACTCTGTATCATATAAGATATTTTTAAAATGTGCGCACTTTGTGCGTCAACAACTTTTATATGAAACTATTTTTTGAAAGTTCGACACCATCGAAAATAATGGACACTATCGCACTAAAAAACCACCCTGTATAGTAACACGGTGCAAAAGTTGATAACACCGTCACCCAGGGCTGCCAGGTCCGAAAATCAAGTTTCGGTAGATAAGCTCGACACTTTTCGGTAGAAAATAGGTAGACTTATTTTTCTTTCATTATTAAAGGCTCCATAAAATTGCGCGTTTTTTAAAATTCTTAAACTTACAAGAATACTAAAATAAACATGAGTTAGTAAAGAAGTAAATATGAAATTGTACTCTTGTTTTTAGCTTATTTCTCAACTTAGTTTTCATTAGATTAACCCATGATACAATGACTACATGTATACATGAATGTATTCATTGTATCATGAGAAACCTATGAAAATATCCGTTCAACTTGGCTGATGAGTGAGGTAGGATAAGCACGTTACAAATAAAATTGGAAACACGAATGTATCAGCTCCATATTTCAATATTTGTACTTGGCTCCAAAACTCTTCAATATTTCCAGAATTTTTTTTAATTTCTTCAACATTTCGCAACAGACGTCATTCTGTGTCCAGACCTTGTAATTTACTATCAGTTATTAAATTTGGAAATATCATTGCAACATCAGAAATAGATTGTAGGGAACCTGATTTCACTATCGAGGGACCCATAAAACATAATTTTATCATATTAATGATCTATATGGCGGGCTTGATTCATTTTATGTTTGAAAAATAACTCTAAAATACGAGGTGTGCTAAAATAAAATGTCTGCTATTACCAACGTACTTTGATGATTAAAGCGCGGAATATATGCAGTTAAATTCAATCAAAATATGCGCATATATATGCATAATTTTTATTCCAAATATGCAATTATATGCATTTATTTG
>NW_026017265.1:0-3229 GCF_020466585.1 Dendroctonus ponderosae
TATACTGAGCTAAGATTGTCGGTATCCGATCTGAAATTCATAGCATTGTTATGTTTTTTAATCTGTATTATTTCATGGCCTCTTCTCTTATTATAATTACTCTCGTTAATCAGCATTTTTGTGTTATCAAAATCAAAATTATGCAACCTCTGTTGTGCATGCTGTGCTAATGCTGTACCATTTTCATTATTTTTTCTTAGGCTATACTTATGTTCGTATATTCTTTTCTTTAGATATTGTCCTGTTTGACCTATGTATGTGTTATCACAATTCAAACAGTCTATTTTGTAAATTACATTAGGCGTGTCTAACTTGTCAATCGTGGACTTTTATTGATATATTGAAGAATTTTGCAAACCAAAAATAATATCCTCAGAATCCAAAGAAAAATAGCTGAAAGTAAAAGAAATCAGTATAAACAGTATTTTATTCGTTTTGTGTCCGATAATGGACAAAATTAATACTCCAAATGCATGGCAAGGCTTAAAGCAGCAACAACGCTACATATGTAAGTAAAAATATTTAAATATCTGAACAAAGAATTCTAGTCTCTTCCCAAATCTGATTGTCCTGACTAATCACCTGTTAGGCCTAACTAATTTTAGAATGTGTTAAAGTATTGCAATTGTGATGTATTTTAATATGTGATATGATGAGGCTGTTGACGAACTGTGGTTGTTTTTTTTTTAACTATCTGTTATTTTAGAAAAACTGATGATGGTGGAAAAATACACCGAAACGTATTTTGGTTAATAAATAGAGACAATAAATGACTGAAACCCAGGAATAGATTTGATTTTGAATTGAAATACAGTCAGGAAAGTATATACTTATAAAGTAAAAAAAGTTGCTGATTTTGGAAGTATATACAGGGTGATTTACGAAGACGGTGCATTAGAAGTTTTCCAACTCGCAGTTGCTTTGCAAACGTCAAATTCTGTCAGCTGTCATCACAGCGTTCCATCTAGTCGTATAGGGTATACGAACAGTATAACCTCACTTTCTTATTTTAAATGCAAACTCCTAATTTATTGGGCGTGTTCTTATTTTGATTTAGGATTCTTGAAATTTCACTAACAATGAACAACTTTAGCATTTAGGTACCACTTACTCATACATTTCTCAAGAAAAATTACGTTGAGGGGAGTGTTAACTTATGAGGAAACACCCTGTACAAAAGCCAGCGCATTGAAGTGTGTACATCAATATATACGGGGCCACCAGATGTGAGTGCGAATATTATGTAAAACTTTGTTCAACGATCTGGACCCCCTGTATACAGGCTATTAAAGATTCTCTACTGTTAAGTGGCCCAGTGCCAAACGACCTGAATAAGGTCTAATATCGAACATTGAGAAATACATATCTACTAACCAGTTAAGCGATAACGCCCTGTACATAATGTAAATGTTTTTTTACTTCGTTTTAAGGTTACCAGAGGAAAGGTTTAGTGAGACGTGGCGTATATTCCCCAAACTTGTAAGTTAGGAAATGTTTTTGTTTTCGATTGTATTTGCTCAATTGCAGTCTGAGTCTAGTTAGTCTAACGAAATTATGATCAATTAATGTTTCGTAAAAATTAAAGATTGTTATTTTACCAATGACGTGTTGCTGCTTATTTGTGAAGACTGCACAGTCCCAGAGTCCCCATCCCGTTCAACGAGGGTTAAAAAGCAGGGTTATTAAATCAAATCCGAACCTAAATTGGTGCAATATATCAAGCCAACAGTGCACTACATACATACCTATTGGGAAATCGGTCGTAAATAAATCATCAGATTGTTAATTAAACGTACATCTGCTTTCAGCGAATTGATACATTTTGATGGGGCGATGATAAATATGGGTCTAATTCCTTTCAGCGCATCCTTTGGCCAATTTGTCGTCATTGAATCAGCCCCATCAATTATTGCTTGGCCCAAATAGGGGTGTTTTATGGTTCTACTAGAGCCAATTCGATTACATAGCTGTCCCAAGCTATATGGCAGTGACGTCACCGTATGGACAGTTGCTCAAGTGCGAGATTGGTTCCAAAGAGTTGCTTTCATGCGCGTTTGCCAGCTTAACTCTTAGTTCCCGACTTTTTATAGAAAATGAACCGGTAAATTAAAATGATAACTTGAAAAACTTCACATTCTGAAAATTCTCCCATGCTTCCTCAAATTGTAACACCTTGATGAAGACATACGTTAATAGTAGGTCTGGGTGACACTGTGCTGTGTGGCACTTTTGTGTTGACGCCGCTCTGCGCATCAATGCGCCATAACGCCGCGTGTCTTACACCTTAAATGCCAGTTCACATTTAACCTCATTCAAGATGGCATACTTCGCATTGAAAGCGAGAGGTCGCTGTGACGATGCAACAAACATCTCTGACGCTGCAAGTCACTCGTGCTTGCAAAACGTCGCCACACAGAAATTCGTTTCCGCGAAAAACCAGTTTCCAGCAACCAGAAAGTGTAACTCTAGTGCTTCAAGCAACTGTTAGAGGCAAATTGCTTCGATCTCCACGAAAAAAAGTGGCCGACTTTTAAGTGCGGCCACATACTGGAGCGAATGGGGAAATGCCATCGAAAGCCCGAGCCGTTGAACCGCACCTTTTGCGGTTTTATTAGGGAAATGTGTCGACACGGTTTTGCTCCCAGTCTTACGACCCTGATTAATTAGCCCTCAGGCGTGCATCTAGATAGAGTAAAATTCAAATCGGTATCGTTTAGCGCTTTTACGCACTACGGACATTTCATTTTTCTGATGGATCGTGCAGGTGTTTCCCAGAAATTTTTCTCCACATAACAGTTCGTTCACCCAGAGGATTTTAAAGGAAAAAATCGCACTTGTCTTATGCTCGTTTCGTGTGACGTTGTAGTAATGGGGGGAACGAAAGGACTTTACCGAACAAACAGCGTTTTCTTAAGCGAAGTTGCGGCAATTAAACGTTTGCGCCAAGACTCGTAACGAGCAAGAAGCCATGTGTCCCCCCAAAGTGGCGCACTAAGGGGAATTAAAGCGGAATAAAAACGTCCAACTTCAAACCGTTTCTAATCAGAAATGCGACTAGCTAATGTGGCAAACTGAGCGCTAATTGGGCTACGATTTTAATCCTACGCTCGTTTTGCCTGCATTCGAATGAAACAACTGCAAGTGGAACTAGTGGAAACAAGTTTTATCGGGGTTGTTCTACAAACGAAGCATTTTCTATTGAAAACTCCAATTTTCCGGCTGGAACTGC
>NW_026017266.1:0-3228 GCF_020466585.1 Dendroctonus ponderosae
TATACTGAGCTAAGATTGTCGGTATCCGATCTGAAATTCATAGCATTGTTATGTTTTTTAATCTGTATTATTTCATGGCCTCTTCTCTTATTATAATTACTCTCGTTAATCAGTATTTTTGTGTTATCAAAATCAAAATTATGCAACCTCTGTTGTGCATGCTGTGCTAATGCTGTACCATTTTCATTATTTTTTCTTAGGCTATACTTATGTTCGTATATTCTTTTCTTTAGATATTGTCCTGTTTGACCTATGTATGTGTTATCACAATTCAAACAGTCTATTTTGTAAATTACATTAGGCGTGTCTAACTTGTCAATCGTTGACTTTTATTGATATATTGAAGAATTTTGCAAGCCAAAAATAATATCCTCAGAATGCAAAGAAAAATAGCTGAAAGTAAAATAAATCAGTATAAACAGTATTTTATTCGTTTTGTGTCAGATAATGGACAAAATTAATACTCCAAATGTATGCCAAGGCTTAAAGCAGCAACAACGCTACATATGTAAGTAAAAATAATTAAGTATCTGAACGAAGAATTCTAGTCTCTTCCCAATTTTGATTGTCCTGACTAATCACCTGTTAGGCCTAATTAATTTTAGAATGTGTTAAAGTATTGCAATTGTGATGTATTTTAATATGTGATATGATGAGGCTGTTGACGAACTGTGGTTGTTTTTTTTTAACTATCTGTTATTTTAGAAAAACTGATGATGGTGGAAAAATACACCGAAACGTATTTTGGTTAATAAATAGAGACAATAAATGACTGAAACCCAGGAATAGATTTGATTTTGAATTGAAATACAGTCAGGAAAGTATATACTTATAAAGTAAAAAAAGTTGCTGATTTTGGAAGTATATACAGGGTGATTTACGAAGACGGTGCATTAGAAGTTTTCCAACTCGCAGTTGCTTTGCAAACGTCAAATTCTGTCAGCTGTCATCACAGCGTTCCATCTAGTCGTATAGGGTATACGAACAGTATAACCTCACTTTCTTATTTTAAATGCAAACTCCTAATTTATTGGGCGTGTTCTTATTTTGATTTAGGATTCTTGAAATTTCACTAACAATGAACAACTTTAGCATTTAGGTACCACTTACTCATACATTTCTCAAGAAAAATTACGTTGAGGGGAGTGTTAACTTATGAGGAAACACCCTGTACAAAAGCCAGCGCATTGAAGTGTGTACATCAATATATACGGGGCCACCAGATGTGAGTGCGAATATTATGTAAAACTTTGTTCAACGATCTGGACCCCCTGTATACAGGCTATTAAAGATTCTCTACTGTTAAGTGGCCCAGTGCCAAACGACCTGAATAAGGTCTAATATCGAACATTGAGAAATACATATCTACTAACCAGTTAAGCGATAACGCCCTGTACATAATGTAAATGTTTTTTTACTTCGTTTTAAGGTTACCAGAGGAAAGGTTTAGTGAGACGTGGCGTATATTCCCCAAACTTGTAAGTTAGGAAATGTTTTTGTTTTCGATTGTATTTGCTCAATTGCAGTCTGAGTCTAGTTAGTCTAACGAAATTATGATCAATTAATGTTTCGTAAAAATTAAAGATTGTTATTTTACCAATGACGTGTTGCTGCTTATTTGTGAAGACTGCACAGTCCCAGAGTCCCCATCCCGTTCAACGAGGGTTAAAAAGCAGGGTTATTAAATCAAATCCGAACCTAAATTGGTGCAATATATCAAGCCAACAGTGCACTACATACATACCTATTGGGAAATCGGTCGTAAATAAATCATCAGATTGTTAATTAAACGTACATCTGCTTTCAGCGAATTGATACATTTTGATGGGGCGATGATAAATATGGGTCTAATTCCTTTCAGCGCATCCTTTGGCCAATTTGTCGTCATTGAATCAGCCCCATCAATTATTGCTTGGCCCAAATAGGGGTGTTTTATGGTTCTACTAGAGCCAATTCGATTACATAGCTGTCCCAAGCTATATGGCAGTGACGTCACCGTATGGACAGTTGCTCAAGTGCGAGATTGGTTCCAAAGAGTTGCTTTCATGCGCGTTTGCCAGCTTAACTCTTAGTTCCCGACTTTTTATAGAAAATGAACCGGTAAATTAAAATGATAACTTGAAAAACTTCACATTCTGAAAATTCTCCCATGCTTCCTCAAATTGTAACACCTTGATGAAGACATACGTTAATAGTAGGTCTGGGTGACACTGTGCTGTGTGGCACTTTTGTGTTGACGCCGCTCTGCGCATCAATGCGCCATAACGCCGCGTGTCTTACACCTTAAATGCCAGTTCACATTTAACCTCATTCAAGATGGCATACTTCGCATTGAAAGCGAGAGGTCGCTGTGACGATGCAACAAACATCTCTGACGCTGCAAGTCACTCGTGCTTGCAAAACGTCGCCACACAGAAATTCGTTTCCGCGAAAAACCAGTTTCCAGCAACCAGAAAGTGTAACTCTAGTGCTTCAAGCAACTGTTAGAGGCAAATTGCTTCGATCTCCACGAAAAAAAGTGGCCGACTTTTAAGTGCGGCCACATACTGGAGCGAATGGGGAAATGCCATCGAAAGCCCGAGCCGTTGAACCGCACCTTTTGCGGTTTTATTAGGGAAATGTGTCGACACGGTTTTGCTCCCAGTCTTACGACCCTGATTAATTAGCCCTCAGGCGTGCATCTAGATAGAGTAAAATTCAAATCGGTATCGTTTAGCGCTTTTACGCACTACGGACATTTCATTTTTCTGATGGATCGTGCAGGTGTTTCCCAGAAATTTTTCTCCACATAACAGTTCGTTCACCCAGAGGATTTTAAAGGAAAAAATCGCACTTGTCTTATGCTCGTTTCGTGTGACGTTGTAGTAATGGGGGGAACGAAAGGACTTTACCGAACAAACAGCGTTTTCTTAAGCGAAGTTGCGGCAATTAAACGTTTGCGCCAAGACTCGTAACGAGCAAGAAGCCATGTGTCCCCCCAAAGTGGCGCACTAAGGGGAATTAAAGCGGAATAAAAACGTCCAACTTCAAACCGTTTCTAATCAGAAATGCGACTAGCTAATGTGGCAAACTGAGCGCTAATTGGGCTACGATTTTAATCCTACGCTCGTTTTGCCTGCATTCGAATGAAACAACTGCAAGTGGAACTAGTGGAAACAAGTTTTATCGGGGTTGTTCTACAAACGAAGCATTTTCTATTGAAAACTCCAATTTTCCGGCTGGAACTGC
>NW_026017267.1:0-3254 GCF_020466585.1 Dendroctonus ponderosae
TTAATTTCGAAGTTCATATGAAAGCTTTTTTAAAATATGCTCATTGAATCATTTTAACGGACGCCGATATTACAAAAATAAAAAAAAATTGTATAAGAAACGACAATTTTAAACGCGATTGTTTATTATTTATTGAAGATTTCAGATGTGTGACAAATCCGTTGATTAAATGGAAACTTAGTTTTTTAAATGTCTTGCTGGAAAAGTAGAAACCACAAAAAAAATGATTTAATTGAAATCGTTATAAGTCTAAAACTGTACTAAAGATCTCTTTTGAAAGAGTTGTCCTATTCAAATAAGTCATTTGCACATTGCAAAAAATTATTAAAGCAAAAAAATTTCAGGCAGCAAATGTAGAACATTTGGAGAAAATACTATTTATTTATTAATTTCGAAGTTCATATGAAAGCTTTTTAAAATATGCTCATTGAATCATTCTAGCGGACGCCGGTATTCTTTATTTCTTGATGATCGATGAAATGAAGAAACGCTGAATCATGCAAACATATGCCCTAACGGCTATATTACATAGCCTCCAATGAAAATCCACACGCAAAATGTTCCATTTTATGGAAATTTTCTAAATTTTATTTGAGAAAAGTTTGTTTACAACTTCTGCAACAGACAGCAACTCAAAGCAGGTCGTACTCTGAACATGTTCTCTAAAGAAACAGGACATAAAAACTAGTTAAATCAATTTCCCCTTTTCGATATTAAGCAAACTTCCAACTGAAGACTCCAAACTCCAGAAATCATTGCATTATTTCGGGTCAGCACAAGGATATCGCTATCAAAAGAACCGCTCGCGAGAAAGCACCAGTCTTTGACCATTTTCCTACCGTAAAGATTGGACAAAAGCCCAAACATTTGTGGGAGGTCATAGAAAAACAGACTTGATTCTAAATGGGCTGAGCGTAGAATTTTGTATGGTCCACTGCTTATTACCTCCATTCAATGTCTGGAATTCGATATTTCCTAGACCGGCAGTCTCTAAAGGTGGTTCGAAACCTGCGTTTGATTGGGGGATTTTTGCAAATTGTGCAAGAAAATAGGTGAAATGTGGTGGGCAAATTTGCAGAAATCTAGTGTGGAACTCTTAGAGGATGCAGCGTTAAATAGTTATAAGATCTCTTAAAATGCGCTAGTTACGTTGTTCGAGTTTGCAAGCAGCATTTTATTATGCCAATAACCATTAAAACTAACTATTTTACTGTTTGCAGTTGGTCTATCCAATACACCAACCTACAAAATGTGCCTAATTAAGTTTTAGAATTTCGAGCCGATCATACTTTTTAAATATTAACATTTGTCTTTGTTTCAGGTAAGAGACTGAATACTACTCTACCAACTAATGGCTACGGTAAGTGACGGAAAAATACCTTTTGGTCAGTAAATGTCTATATACTCGGTATTCTTTAAATTTTCAGGTCAGTCAATCCCATTGTTGCCTAAAATTGATAATATCAAAGTTGTAACCAACCAATTAAAATGTAGATCACATACTTTTCGAAGCTTCAGCACCAATCAAAATCCAGTCACGTAAAGATCACTCAAGCGGGCAATTTCTTCAGCATCTTGTCTTGATCTTCGTGAGCATAGTTTCTTGTGTATTATTTAGTTGTCAAATAAATGTAAAGCAAGTTGACAATACAATACATCCGAGGACAAATGAGGCCACACTTTTTTGTTTAAGAGGAAGCTTTGTTCTTTTAAAAAAGCTGGTACATTTGATTTATACTGGCCGCAATTTGACAATTTCGAATACCGCTTATGCATGTATTGGCTAGGTTTAGGTACAGACCTATTTAAGGCATGTGACTGAATGTGATTTTTTAAATTATATTTACTACTGCTAAGGACTGAGAAAAAATCGCTACAGACAAAAACCGATCTAACTGTTCACAAAATCAAAAAATCTTCCTTCAAACCTCTAATTGATTTTTACATATTAAGCGTAGAACTGGAGAGTAGATTGGAAAAGTGCGTTAGGGTAGGAAAATGAATTTACACGCCCACAAACAGTGAAGGAAGTTGTCGAGAAATTGGAGAAGAATCGCAGGTTGTTCAATCGGAAAATGAAGAATCGGGCAATGAAGTAGGTTGCAGTGAGAGTACGATACGTCGAATCGAAAAAGATGGGCTTCATAAAGTTCAGACGACACCAAACAGAAATTCAAATAAGAATCTGGAAGCAGAAAACTTATTTTTTCCAAAAAAAAGATTGAGTACGTTCTTTGTGACTTCTCCCAGCTTCCGGGTCAAAAAATTGACGCAGCACGTTAGCGCGAAGAATGAATGAAGAGCTCAGCACTAAGAAAATCTCAAAGTTTCCCAAGAAGTTTCTCAAGAAGCCTTGTGTAGCTGTGGTGAGCGCAGCAAATCTTTTGTAACGAATAGAGCAATAAGTACCGAAAATTTACGTAAGAGAGTGTCTACAAAAAATATTGTTACCATTCATGAAACAATATAAAGTATCAACTTTTCTTTGGCAGGACTTGGCGTCCTGTCTGGACGGGAAGCCAACCAACCAATTTGTCCAGGTTCGCCTAATGAAACGATATTAGGCCTTGGGAAAAAGAAAAACGAAAAAATAAGCTAAAACCCTATCAGAGTATCAAGTAAAGTAGAATTCTGCCGCCCGAACAATCAACAAAACTAACGTAAAGACAACGATGGAAAGGATTCCAGCAAAAAAAAATTCTCTCAAACCAAATGATTTCAGCTTCAAGTTTTTTTTAATTACTCGTAATTCCAAATCAAAATTAATTCCTGGGTTTCAGTTATTTATTGTCTTTATTTATGTATGCCAAATGTATGCCAAGGCTTAAAGCAGCAACAACGCTACACGTAAAAACTGATGATGGTGGAAAAATACACCGAAACGTATTTTAATTGATAAATAAAGACAATAAATAACTGAAACCCAGGAATTAATTTTGATTTGGAATTGAAACACATTCAGGAAAGTATATACAAATTACTCGTAATAAAATTATCTTTAAAACGCTTTTTGTTTCATTAGTATTTTGTCAAGGGTTCATAAGTGCTAAAGGTTTTTGTGTGTAGCGTTTTTTTCTGTCTCAGTCCATAATTGTACATCTATTGCACATAACTACACTAAATATCAACGTTCCTTAGTGATTTCCAACGGTTCCAAAATATTCAATAGAGCCGCAAATTTTCGGAATAATTTGCCTGATTTTTTAGAGCAATTGGCCAAGCTGGTACTAGTGGTTTAAAAAGGTATTTGTTTA
>NW_026017268.1:0-102 GCF_020466585.1 Dendroctonus ponderosae
AAATCATTTATTCTGTACCTCGGTGCCTTTTTGTTCGAAATGGTGAATATTCAATTTGCTACCGACACGGTCGTGTGAATCGCGTTCTCAGATGGAAAATAT
>NW_026017268.1:1101-2012 GCF_020466585.1 Dendroctonus ponderosae
TCGAAGTTTCCCACTGAAAACATTCGTTTTTGACTCAGTTCTTTAACACTGCCGGAGGAAGGCGTTTAATATAACTTCAGTGAGATTATTAGGGTATAAAAGCTCCGGAAGATAATATTCTCCCGGGACTTCTAAGTCTGTGTTTTCAAAGTGAAACCTTAAGGGAGTACATTTCTCTTAATACAGTTCGTAGGGTTTTTGCTCACTATGTAAAAGGCGATTTTCTGCTTTGAAAGCCGTTTTTGCTTAACCGATTTTCAAGATTTCCACTTGAGCAAGTCCGAGCTTCATGAGCATAACTAATTGCCGATAAATGAACTTTAAACTATTCGAACGAGTTACGGCTCACAGTGTCGAAAAAAGGTTGTTTTGTTCGTAAACCGTTGGGCTAACTGATTTGGATGAAATTTGGAAAAACCAAGGGAAATTTTTCTGCGCAAACAATGTTAGTTATTTTCATTTATTTTCCTGACTGCCTGTAATTATTGTTACATTATTTTCTTTCCTGAGCTCCAGTGACAGTGTGAAGCAAAAATTTGTACATCGTTTATTTCATAACGTTTCGGCGAGACAACAGCGCCTTCATCAGATTTTAAAATTCATTCAAACTGATGACTGGAAAATAATAAAATTAACTTCCAACATTATTAACTAATTGAATTTTGTTGGTTTTAATCATCGCTCGGAAGTGGAGCAAAAAAACAGCCAACATTTTTTAAGTAATTTTTGTTTAGTCAATATCTTTAGAAAAACAAAATTAATTCGGTTAATCAAGTTCGGTTTTGCGTATAAATCACTACAGCTGAATGAAATCATTTATTCTGTACCTCGGTGCCTTTTTGTTCGAAATGGTGAATATTCAATTTGCTACCGACACGGTCGTGTGAATCGCGTTCTCAGATGGAAAATAT